>NC_069502.1:717074631-717259631 GCF_027579735.1 Bombina bombina | reverse complement strand
GTTCAGGTCTCATCACCCTGTAGAAAAGAAGACGAGGTAATGATATGAAGGGAAGGCCCAAGGAGGGCTCTTAAGCACGATTACAGTGAGGCATGGAGACATAAAATGAGAGGGAGAAAATGTACCAGATGGGCAGAATAATTGCTGTGAGGTGCAAGATGGCATCTAAAGGAGAAACAATTAGAGTGAAGGACCATTGTGATTGTCTTTAGATCTCATGTTTGACGTAAGAATCATACATTTTTGCGCCAGATCATGACATTAATGCCATCAAATGTATGATGTGATAGGACTGAAGTAGCAGGAAGATCAGGAGGAAATAAACCTCATTCATACAATGTTATTGAAAGAAAGGTATTTACAGTATGAGAAACCAACTAGAAAAGTTAAAGAGTGGAGCACTTGACTTTTTACTATCAATCCCAATAGCAAAAAGATTCTTACTCCAACATCACAGAGCATTTTATGTGCATAAGAAGAAGAAAGAGAAAGAAATAATCAAAGGAAAGATAATGGCATTCAAATACTGGAGACACTACTTCCAAGCAAAGCATGCTTCAAGAAAACAGGAGGGACTCTCCTCAGAACAGGACACTAAAGACAAAAAGACAGCACATCTACCACTACAGAGAAAAACAGGAAGTTACAGAGAAGATACAAGGAGAAAGCAGAGGTGAAAGCTTGTTAAAGAGAGAATGAAATACAGAACATACCAAATCTAGAACAGAAATTGCTGGCATAGCAGTCTGCTGCAGAGAGCGAAGAGGAGAGGGGGGGAAAAAAGATGCAAGGTGAAAATAAATGCATTCAATTTGTTGTTTCATAAAACAATTCCACTTTCAGTTTATTAAAAAAAAAGCATAGTAAGCAGGGCGTAGCCATGTTACATCAGTAATGCAGGTGCAAATAAATTAGTATTTACGGAATAAAATGACAATCACCCATTGCACTTAGTTATTTTAATGGGAAGCCAGTTTATCTTACTTTATAATAAGGGGCAGTACACGTCTTAACAAAATCAAATTATTAGTGCAACAGAGATATATCACAATATGCCCTAATACTAGTTTACTTTGTATTCACAGATGCATAGCAAAAAGAACAGAAAAATGCAAAGTAAATTTGAAATGTTCAGGATAGAAAATGAGAATGCAGAAATTCTATATGCACTACTTACTACAAATATTTGGACCTTTATTAAAAAGATTTAAAAAAAAAGACACTCACATTTTGCCAACACACTGAAGGTTTAAATTATTCTACACAATTTTATGAGGGAATACAGAACATATTGGCATCAAGTTGACCCTGTCGGCAGCAGTATTTCTAGAACATCTGGTGACATACGTTTCTTGTGCATAGCCAACCAGATTTATGTATTTAATATACTTATAAAGTGACTTGCTACTTTTAATACCTATATGGAAATATATCTAAGTTCTAAAACGAACTGTTTGGTGTTCTCCAATACAGTGCTCTCCTGCAGCTATAGTTTTCTTTATCTATATGCTTAAACTAAAATTGATTCCCTTTGTCTGCTATCAGTAATTTGGGGAGATATCTGTACTTTTCATCTCACCTGAACGTTCTATTCTTTATTGATTAAACTTCTGTATTTTAATGCTAGTAAGAAACATTAATCATTGTGTGAAAATATTGTGTGTACAAACTCAAATTAAAAACCAGCATCTCTACAAAAATAATAACAAATGTAATCTTAGATTTAAAGGGACACAAAACCTATTTTTTTTCTTTCATGATTTAGAAAGAACATGCAATTTTAAACAACTTTCTAACTTATTTCTATTATCTAATTTTCATTATTCTCTTTATATCATTTGCTGAAAAGCATATATAGATAGGCTCAGTAGCTGCTAATTGGTGGCTGCACATAGATGCCTCCTGTGATTGGCTCACCCATGTGTATTGTTATTTCTTCAACAAAGGATATCTAAAGAATAAAGCAAATTAGATAATAGAAGTAAACTGGAATGTTGTTTAAAATTGTAGTCTCTATCTGAATCATGAAAGAAAATTTGTGGGTTTAATGTCCCTTTAACAGAAGTTGTATGGCTTGCCACCTACATCAGCAATACATAATACCTTATTAAAAGGAAATAAATCCAAAATGTTTCTTTCATGATTCATATAGATCATACAATTTTAAACAACGTTCCAATTTACTTCTATTATCTAATCTGCTTCATTCTTTTGGTATCCTTTGTTGAAGGTGTAATGGGTTTCTGGTATAAGCTTAAATGTCAGAGGAATGAAATTGAACATGATTGAATGAATTAAAGGGACACTAAACCCAAAAATTGTCTTTCATAATTCTGGTAAAAATACAATTTTAAACAATAATCCAATTTACTTCTATTTTCTAATTTGCTTCATTCTTTAGATATCCTTTGTTGAAGAAATAGCAATGCATATGGGTCAGCCAATCACACAAGACATCTATGTGCATCAACCAATCAGCAGCTACTGAGCAGATCTAGATATGCTTTTCAGCAAAGGATATAACGCGAATGAAGCAAATTAGATAATAGAAGTAAATTAGAAAGTTGTTTAAAATTGCATGTTCTGTCTGAATCATGAAAGAAAAAAAAAATGGGTTATCCCTTTAATGCATAATTTATTTTTCTTTGCAACTACTCTGATAATAATTACAAATCTTTTTTATATATGTATTTCTCTATAATCCTGAAATAAATGATTTATATAACTTTACAATAGTTTTAAGTAAGTATATATTAAATTAAATACATCATAGAACTGTATAGAGAAGTATTCAAAGACAAAAAAAAATTATTTATACTAGGTGATGTCATCAGATTAGACTACAACCCTATAAATATCTCTTTGTAGCCAGAAAGGCTGAACAACTTTGAGATTGTGATATGGTTGCAAGGTAATTCGAATGGTATGTTAAATCTAATTAAAGGGATAGTCTAGTCAAAATTAAACTTTCATAATTCAGAGAGCATGCAATTAAAGCAACTTTCTAATTTACTCCTATTACCAATTTTTCGTCGTTCTCTTGGTATCTTTATTTGAAAAAGCAGGAATGTAAGCATAAAAGCCGGTCCATTTTTGGTTCAGAACCTGGGTAGCACTTTCCGATTGGTGTATAAATGTAGCCACCAATCAGCAAGCGCTACCCAGGGTCTGAACCAAAAATGGGCCGGCTCCCAAGATTACTTTCAAATAAAGATAGCAAGAGAAGGAAGAAAAATTAATAGAAGTAAATTAGAAAGTTGCTTAAAATTGCATGCTCTATCTGAATCATAAAAGTTTAATTTTGACTGGACTGTTCCTTTAAGCTTTGCTTATAAGAATAAAATAACTGTTTATTTGGGATACTAATGAATTTCAATGGTTTTATTTGTTCTGTTAACTAGTTTACTGCATAATAAAAATATATATTTTTTAAATTATTCTCTCTCAAATTAATTTCTTCTTCTTATTATTGTACTCAGAAAATGTCTTTATAAGAAATGAGCGGTAGAGCAGTAATGCACTACTGGGAGCTAGCTGAAAGTCAATGTCAAGAGACATATGTGCAGCCACCAATCAGCAGCTTTCTGAGCCTAAAGTATACTTTTCAACAAAGGATACAAAGAGAATGAAACAAATGAAATAATAGAAATAGATTAGAAAGATATTTAAAATTGGATGCTTTATCTTAATCATGAAAGAAAAATATTGGGTTTCACATCCCTTTAAGCAAAATCAGAATATATATTGTTGGTTATAATGCAAATAAAATAAGTATAAAACAAATGCAGGCTGCAAATGTTTAAAATAATAAAAAGTGCTTACGAGAAGGAGAAACTTGATTTGCACCACTAAAGGGACACTGAACCCAAATTTTTTTCTTTCATGATTCAGATAGAGCAAGACATTTTAAGTAACTTTCTAATTTACTCCTATTATCAATTTTTCTTTGTTCACTTGCTATCTTTATTTGAAAAAGAAGGCATCTAACCTTCTTTTTTGGTTCAGCTCTGGACAGCACTTTTTTATTGGTGGATGAATTTATCCACCAATCAGCAAGAATAACCCAGGTTATTCACCAAAAATGGGCTGGCATCTAAACTTACATTCTTGCATTTAAAATAAAGATACCAAGAGAATAAAGAAACTTTGATAATAGGAGTAAATTGCTTAAAATTGCATGCTCTGTCTGAATCACAAAATAAAAAATTTGGGTTTAGTGTCCCTTTAATTAAAGGGACATTCTACACTAAAATTTGTATTGTTTAAAAAGATAGATAACGCCTTCACTACCCATTCCCCAGCTTTGCACAACCAACATAGATATATTAATATACTCTAAATTTCTGCATGTTTCTAAGCCACTACAGACAGCCATGCTTTTTTTTTTATTTGCTTTTCACAAGTCAGTACAACACAGTACTAAATGCAAGTCAATAGATAATAAATAAAAAGTCATGTGGTCATGGGGCTGTCAAAAGATGCTTAGAAACAAGGTAATCACAGAGGTAATAAGTGTATTAATATAACTGTGTTGGTTATGCAAAACTGGGGAATGGGTAATAAAAGGATTATCTATCTTTTAAAACAATAACAATTCTACTGTAGACTGTCCCTTTAATTAGCAAATTTAGTCTAGCATTAACCTTACATTGACATTGAACACCTTGTTGTGCTTGTCCATCACCTAAAGAGGCCAAACAGTGTATTCTGTAGCCTAGATTTTCAATAATATGCTGCAAATGGCCTAAACCAGCTACAGGACTTGTAGCATTTTGAAGAAAACATAGGTTACAGAATACACTTTTTGGCCTCCTTAGGGAGTGCAGGAAAAACATAATTTATGTAAGAACTTACCTGATAAATTCATTTCTTTCATATTAACAAGAGTCCATGAGCTAGTGACGTATGGGATATACATTCCTACCAGGAGGGGCAAAGTTTCCCAAACCTTAAAATGCCTATAAATACACCCCTCACCACACCCACAAATCAGTTTAACGAATAGCCAAGAAGTGGGGTGATAAGAAAAAAAGTGCGAAGCATATAAAATAAGGAATTGGAATAATTGTGCTTTATACAAAAAAATCATAACCACCACAAAAAAGGGTGGGCCTCATGGACTCTTGTTAATATGAAAGAAATGAATTTATCAGGTAAGTTCTTACATAAATTATGTTTTCTTTCATGTAATTAACAAGAGTCCATGAGCTAGTGACGTATGGGATAATGAATACCCAAGATGTGGATCTTTCCACACAAGAGTCACTAGAGAGGGAGGGATAAAATAAAGACAGCCAATTCCTGCTGAAAATAATCCACACCCAAAATAAAGTTTAAAGAAAAACATAAGCAGAAGATTCAAACCGAAACCACTGCCTGAAGTACCTTTTTACCAAAAACTGCTTCAGAAGAAGAGAATACATCAAAATGGTAGAATTTAGTAAAAGTATGCAAAGAGGACCAAGTCGCTGCTTTGCAAATCTGATCAACTGAAGCTTCATTCCTAAACGCCCAGGAAGTAGAAACTGACCTAGTAGAATGAGCTGTAATCCTCTGAGGCGGAGTCTTACCCAATTTAACATAGGCAAGATGAATTAAAGATTTCAACCAGGATGCCAAAGAAATGGCAGAAGCTTTCTGGCCTTTTCTAGAACCAGAAAAGATGACAAATAGACTAGAAGTCTTTCGGAAAGATTTAGTAGCTTCAACATAATATTTCAAAGCTCTAACAACATCCAAAGAATGTAACGATTTTTCCTTAGAATTCTTAGGATTAGGACATAATGAAGGAACCACGATTTCTCTACTAATGTTGTTGGAATTCACAACCTTAGGTAAAAATTCAAAAGAAGTTCGCAACACCCGCCTTATCCTGATGAAAAATCAGAAAAGGAGACTCACAAGAAAGAGCAGATAATTCAGAAACTCTTCTGGCAGAAGAGATGGCCAAAAGGAACAAAACTTTCCAAGAAAGCAATTTAATGTCCAATGAATGCATAGGTTCAAACGGAGGAGCTTGAAGAGCTCCCAGAACCAAATTCAAACTCCATGGAGGAGAAATTGACTTAATGACAGGTTTTATACGAACCAAAGCTTGTACAAAACAATGAATATCAGGAAGAATAGCAATCTTTCTGTGAAAAAGAACAGAAAGAGCAGAGATTTGTCCTTTCAAGGAACTTGCGGACAAACCCTTATCTAAACCATCCTGAAGAAATTGTAATATTCTCGGAATTCTAAAAGAATACCAAGAAAAATGATGAGTAAGACACCAAGAAATATAAGTCTTCCAGACTCTATAATATATCTCTCTAGATACAGATTTACGAGCCTGTAACATAGTATCAATCACAGAGTCAGAGAAACCTCTCTGACTAAGAATCAAGCGTTCAATCTCCATACCTTTAAATTTAAGGATTTCAGATCCGGATGGAAAAAAGGACCTTGCGACAGAAGGTCTGGTCTTAACGGAAGAGTCCATGGTTGGCAAGATGCCATCCGGACAAGATCCGCATACCAAAACCTGTGAGGCCATGCCGGAGCTATTAGCAGAACAAACGAGCATTCCCTCAGAATCTTGGAGATTACTCTTGGAAGAAGAACTAGAGGCGGAAAGATATAGGCAGGATGATACTTCCAAGGAAGTGATAATGCATCCACTGCCTCCGCCTGAGGATCCCGGGATCTGGACAGATACCTGGGAAGTTTCTTGTTTAGATGAGAGGCCATCAGATCTATCTCTGGAAGCCCCCACATTTGAACAATCTGAAGAAATACCTCTGGGTGAAGAGACCATTCGCCCGGATGCAACGTTTGGCGACTGAGATAATCCGCTTCCCAATTGTCTACACCTGGGATATGAACCGCAGAGATTAGACAGGAGCTGGATTCCGCCCAAACCAAAATTCGAGATACTTCTTTCATAGCCAGAGGACTGTGAGTCCCTCCTTGATGATTGATGTATGCCACAGTTGTGACATTGTCTGTCTGAAAACAAATGAACGATTCTCTCTTCAGAAGAGGCCAAAACTGAAGAGCTCTGAAAATTGCACGGAGTTCCAAAATATTGATCGGTAATCTCACCTCCTGAGATTCCCAAACTCCCTGTGCCGTCAGAGATCCCCACACAGCTTCCCAACCTGTGAGACTTGCATCTGTTGAAATTACAGTCCAGGTCGGAAGAACAAAAGAAGCCCCCTGAATTAAACGATGGTGATCTGTCCACCACGTTAGAGAGTGTCGAACAATCGGTTTTAAAGATATTAATTGATATATCTTCGTGTAATCCCTGCACCATTGGTTCAGCATACAGAGCTGAAGAGGTCGCATGTGAAAACGAGCAAAGGGGATCGCGTCCGATGCAGCAGTCATAAGACCTAGAATTTCCATGCATAAGGCTACCGAAGGGAATGATTGAGACTGAAGGTTTCGACAAGCTGTAATCAATTTTAGACGTCTCTTGTCTGTTAAAGACAGAGTCATGGACACTGAATCTATCTGGAAACCCAGAAAGGTTACCCTTGTTTGAGGAATCAAAGAACTTTTTGGTAAATTGATCCTCCAACCATGATCTTGAAGAAACAACACAAGTCGATTCGTATGAGACTCTGCTAAATGTAAAGACTGAGCAAGTACCAAGATATCGTCCAAATAAGGAAATACCACAATACCCTGTTCTCTGATTACAGACAGAAGGGCACCGAGAATCTTTGTGAAAATTCTTGGAGCTGTAGCAAGGCCAAACGGTAGAGCCACAAATTGGTAATGCTTGTCTAGAAAAGAGAATCTCAGGAACTGAAAATGATCTGGATGAATCGGAATATGCAGATATGCATCCTGTAAATCTATTGTGGACATATAATTCCCTTGCTGAACAAAAGGCAATATAGTCCTTACAGTTACCATCTTGAACGTTGGTATCCTTACATAACGATTCAATAATTTTAGATCCAGAACTGGTCTGAAGGAATTCTCCTTCTTTGGTACAATGAAGAGATTTGAATAAAACCCCATCCCCTGTTCCGGAACTGGAACTGGCATAATTACTCCAGCCAACTCTAGATCTGAAACACAATTCAGAAATGCTTGAGCTTTCACTGGATTTACTGGGACACGGGAAAGAAAAAATCTCTTTGCAGGAGGTCTCATCTTGAAACCAATTCTGTACCCTTCTGAAACAATGTTCTGAATCCAAAGATTGTGAACAGAATTGATCCAAATTTCTTTGAAAAAAAACGTAACCTGCCCCCTACCAGCTGAACTGGAATGAGGGCCGTACCTTCATGTGAACTTAGAAGCAGGCTTTGCCTTTCTAGCAGGCTTGGATTTATTCCAGGCTGGAGATGGTTTCCAAACTGAAACTGCTCCTGAGGACGAAGGATCAGGCTTTTGTTCTTTGTTGAAACGAAAGGAACGAAAACGATTGTTAGCCCTGTTTTTACCTTTAGATTTTTTATCCTGTGGTAAAAAAGTTCCTTTCCCACCAGTAACAGTTGAAATAATAGAATCCAACTGAGAACCAAATAATTTGTTTCCCTGGAAAGAAATGGAAAGTAGAGTTGATTTAGAAGCCATATCAGCATTCCAAGTCTTAAGCCATAAAGCTCTTCTGGCTAAGATAGCCAGAGACATAAACCTAACATCAACTCTAATAATATCAAAAATGGCATCACAGATAAAATTATTAGCATGCTGGAGAAGAATAATAATATCATGAGAATCACGATTTGTTACTTGTTGCGCTAGAGTTTCCAACCAAAAAGTTGAAGCTGCAGCAACATCAGCCAATGATATAGCAGGTCTAAGAAGATTACCTGAACACAGATAAGCTTTTCTTAGAAAAGATTCAATTTTTCTATCTAAAGGATCCTTAAACGAGGTACCATCTGACGTAGGAATGGTAGTACGTTTAGCAAGGGTAGAAATAGCCCCATCAACTTTAGGGATTTTGTCCCAAAATTCTAACCTGTCAGGCGGAACAGGATATAATTGCTTAAAACGTTTAGAAGGAGTAAATGAATTACCCAATTTATCCCATTCTTTGGAAATTACTGCAGAAATAGCATTAGGAACAGGAAAAACTTCTGGAATAACCGCAGGAGCTTTAAAAACCTTATCCAAACGTATAGAATTAGTATCAAGAGGACTAGAATCCTCTATTTCTAAAGCAATTAGTACTTCTTTAAGTAAAGAGCGAATAAATTCCATCTTAAATAAATATGAAGATTTATCAGCATCAATCTCTGAGATAGAATCCTCTGAACCAGAAGAGTCCAAAGAATCAGAATGATGGTGTTCATTTAAAAATTCATCTGTAGAGAGAAGATTTAAAAGACTTTTTACGTTTACTAGAAGGAGAAATAACAGACAAAGCCTTCTTTATGGATTCAGAAACAAAATCTCTTATGTTATCAGGAACATTCTGCACCTTAGATGTTGAGGGAACTGCAACAGGCAATGGTACATTACTAAAGGAAATATTATCTGCTTTAACAAGTTTGTCATGACAATTATTACAAACAACAGCTGGAGGAATAGCTACCAAAAGTTTACAGCAGATACACTTAGCTTTGGTAGATCCAGCAGGCAGTGATTTTCCTGTAGTATCTTCTGGCTCAGATGCAACGTGAGACATCTTGCAATATGTAAGAGAAAAAACAACATATAAAGCAAAATAGATCAAATTCCTTATAAGACAGTTTCAGGAATGGGAAAGAATGCCAAATATCAAGCTTCTAGCAACCAGAAGCAAATGAAAAATGAGACTGAAATAATGTGGAGACAAAAGCGACGCCCATATTTTTTAGCGCCAAATAAGACGCCCACATTATTTGGCGCCTAAATGCTTTTGGCGCCAAAAATGACGCCACATCCGGAACGCCGACATTTTTGGCGCAAAATAACGTCAAAAAATGACGCAACTTCCGGCGACACGTATGACGCCGGAAACGGAAAAGAATTTTTGCGCCAAAAAAGTCCGCGCCAAGAATGACGCAATAAAATGAAGCATTTTCAGCCCCCGCGAGCCTAACAGCCCACAGGGAAAAAAGTCAAATTTTTGAGGTAAGAAAAATATGATAATTCAATGCATAATCCCAAATATGAAACTGACTGTCTGAAAATAAGGAAAGTTGAACATTCTGAGTCAAGGCAAATAAATGTTTGAATACATATATTTAGAACTTTATAAATAAAGTGCCCAACCATAGCTTAGAGTGTCACAGAAAATAAGACTTACTTACCCCAGGACACTCATCTACATGTTTGTAGAAAGCCAAACCAGTACTGAAACGAGAATCAGTAGAGGTAATGGTAAATATAAGAGTATATCGTCGATCTGAAAAGGGAGGTAAGAGATGAATCTCTACGACCGATAACAGAGAACCTTATGAAATAGACCCCGTAGAAGGAGATCACTGCATTCAATAGGCAATACTCTCTTCACATCCCTCTGACATTCACTGCACGCTGAGAGGAAAACCGGGCTCCAACTTGCTGCGGAGCGCATATCAACGTAGAATCTAGCACAAACTTACTTCACCACCTCCCTTGGAGGCAAAGTTTGTAAAACTGATTTGTGGGTGTGGTGAGGGGTGTATTTATAGGCATTTTAAGGTTTGGGAAACTTTGCCCCTCCTGGTAGGAATGTATATCCCATACGTCACTAGCTCATGGACTCTTGTTAATTATATGAAAGAAAGCATAAGTTTTACACAAAAACAAAAGGTGTTCAATGTCAATTTAAGGTTAATGCAAGACTAAATTTGCAAATTTAATGTCCAATTCCACAGAGTAAATACAATTGTTCTAACAAATCATATACACAGGCCAATATATAAGAGGTTCATTTAATATGTTGTAGAACAGCCACAAACTGAGCAGCAAATGATTACAACTGCACTAGTAGCATCATTAATGATGGGAAAATGAAACAACTAAAATCAATATCAACTAATTTGTCTCTGAGATGTTGGTGCTGGAATAGGGAGGCATTATGTCCCCATAGGACTGTAGAATAAGAATATGTACAAATGTGTAATATATACCTGCAAGAGCATTAGCAGCTGAAAGCAATATGTGCTTACTGCAGGTATTATTAGGTCTATCTTTTTTTGTGTGGTAAAAAAGGACTTTATAGTAATAAAATAAACCGTTATGTAGTGGTATAGCAGTTTATTTACTTGACAAATGCACCTTACACATATCAGGAGTATGCTTTAAAAATAAAAACGTACTCCCCTTTTTCTAGGAGACATATTGGATCGTAATACAATGTAGAGTCATATCTGTGTTTATTTTTTTTATATTTGTTTGCATCTTACCACTAACATTGCATTTGTGGCGGTGTTTGCAAAATAGAAGCTACTCTGTCACTATAGGGAGGTTTTCTTTTCAAATACAATGTCCCTTTTTAACTATGTTTTAAACAGTTTTGGCAGATGAAAACATTCTGCAGAAATAAACTCATGGCTAGGAGGTGACTGAATATTAGTTTCTGCAACAAAACAAATTGTTAAATTTGAGGTAAAAGCCAGTCTCTTGTTGAAATTTAGCATTTATGGATGCACATAAACTGAAGATCAACAAATTAAGTGTGTTTGCTTAGTATTGTTGGAATATATTTTGGTACTGGTTTCTTGACTGAATTCAACATATTTGCTTATGGCCTATGATAGTGACATTGTGCACAGTCATTTATCAGTACATTTCTTAGCTATAAACAATGATGTCAAGTAAAAACAACTCAAATTTACTGAAGTATCATCTAAAGAATAACTCTGAAATTAAACAGTTTTAACAAGACGTATAAGTCATTAAGGCTGTAAAGAGTAACAAAAAATTGTATTAGTTTACGAAAAATAATTATAAACACGTACTAGCTAATATATAATTTGGGGTGATATTTCTGTATATAAGAAGTGCATGCTTTAAGTAAATACTACTAAATATATGTAGAAAGATATCTACAATCTATCAAAATTACCCTTGCTTTTCTATCTGCTTCCAGACGCTGCATGATAAGCATGGTGTCTACATCATCATCTTCTTCGTCATCATCATCATCCTCATCCTTCTGTTTAGATTCTTGCAGTCTCTTTTGGAATTGCCACTCAAGCATCAGCTTTCGGAGCCTGTCATTGTCTTCTGCTGTTCTATCTGGCTTGTTCTGCAGGTCATTTATCTCCTTGCTCAACATATCCACTATATGCATCTGCTGTTGCTTCTCTAGCTTCTCCTTGGCATCCCTCTTCCAGGGATCTGGGGAAAGACTGTCACTCGAGGAAAGCTCTTCTTTGCTAATCGTAATGTACTGCAGGTCTCGTCTCTCTATGGTGCGTGGCTGCTGCTGAGGTTGTAGCTCACGAATAACGGTTTCTGGAGGTCGAGGAAGAGTTACAGGCTTCTCTGGTCTTGCTTGTTGGATTGCTGGTGGTGGAACCACTGGCTGAGGGGGAGCAACAACTGGTGCCATAGGTTGTTGAGGACCAGGAGGATGAGGTCTCATCTGCACAAGTTTTCTATCCTGTTCCCGCCTCTTCCTCTCTCTCTCTTCTTCCAGACGGGCTTTCTCCTTTTCATACCACCTCTGATGTTCTTCCCTCTTCTTCCGTTCGATTGCAGCTGCCTGTGAATTGACTAATGGTGCTATCTGACTTTGTGGAGGGGGAGGCAGAGGTAAGTCAACAGGAACTCCTTCAAATTCTGATCCATAGTGCACAGGAGGAGGAGGGGGTGGAGGGGGTAGGTCTGTTCTAATAGGCTGGGATACAGCAACTGGTGCTGGCTGAGAAGCAATTGGTGTTTTCCATCGTCCAGGTCCTGTTTTGTTTAAAGAACCAGAAGAAAAGCCCTTGGAAGAATTGTTTAGTTGTTCTTGGCTAGATGTGCTGGATTCCCCAGGGGAGCTTTGGTTCATCCAAGAATCTTTACCATCCAGTTTTCTGTCCATGTATTCGACATCTTTGCGAATCATAGGCTCAAGGCGACTTCTTTCTGGCTGAAACATCTGATCATCTTGCAACTCCTCTTGGGAATGAGCAATTCGCTGAAAAAATTAAACAAAACAACAAATACTTAAAATACAATAATAAATGGAATTTTTACCATAAACAATATATGACGGGTTGCAGATACTGCAGCTAGGTAACCCAAAGATGATTGTGGGAGCACAAACAAATTGAATAAAGTTGGGTTGTGTTCAAACAAGCATGTTGCTGACAGGAAAAGAAAACATAATGGCCTTAAAGGGGAGGGTTTCATATGCTTAGGAGTCAGCGCATTTCTGCAGCACTATATGGCAGCAGTTTTGCAAGAATGTTACTCATTTGCACTATTTTCTGCCATGTAGTGTTCCAGATGCCTACCTAGGTATCTCTTCAACAAAGAATATCATGGAAATTAAGCAAAATTGATAATAGAAGTAAATTGGAAACTTTTTTAAATGGTATGCTCTGTCTGAATCACAAAATATTTTTTGGGGGGGTTTCATATCCCTTTAAAGGACCACTAAATACAGTGAAATTGCATAATCAACAAGTGTATAATGAAAAGAAAGTGTAACAGCAACTCAAAATTTCTTATAATTTGCTGCCCCCGATCATGTGATAGCCACCAGTTAATCACAGACTCATATATGTATACACTGAATTCTTGCACATGCTCAGCAGTAGCTGGTGCCTTGGAAAGTGTGAATATAAAAAGACAATTTGATAATGGAGTAAAATGGAAAGTCTCTTAAAACAGCATGCTCTCTCTCACTGGTTTACAAACCTGTCCTCATACCCCCCTAACAGGTCACATTTTGAGGATATCTGAACTAGAGCACAGGTGAAACAATCAGCTGATTAGTAAATATTGTTATTTTACCTGCTCTCATCCAACGTAATCCTGAAAACCTAGTCTGTTGGGGAGGCCTGAGGCAGGTTTGAAAACCAGTGCTCTATCTTAAATTTTGACTTAAGTGGCGTTTTTAAGATGGAAGATACCTAGGGACACTAAAGTTTAATGATTCAGATAAAGCGTGCAATTTAAAAAAACAAAAAACAAAAAAAAACTTTCCAATACTTTATCAAAATGTGCACATTATTTTTATTTGCAGACTTTCCAATGCTCCAGCTTCTACTGAGCATGTGCAATAAATCAAAGTACATATGTATAAGCATTTTGTGATTGGCTGATGGCTGAAAATTTAATTAAAGGGACAGTCCAGGTCAAAATAAACTTTCATGATTCAGAAAGAGCATGTCATTTTAAACAATTTTCCAATTTACTTTTATCACCAATTTTGTTTTGTTCTCTTGGTATTCTTATTTGAAAGCTTAATCTAGGAGGTTCATATGCTAATTTCTTTGACCTTGAAGGCCACCTCTTTTCAAAATGCATTTGAACAGTTTTTCACCACTAGACGGTGTTAGTTCACGTATTTCATATAGATAACACTGTGCTCGTGCACGTGAAGTTATCTGGGAGCAGGCACTGATTGGCTAAACTGCAAGTCTGTCAAAAGAACTGAAATAAAGGGGCAGTTTGCAGAGGCTTAGATACAAGATAATCACAGATGTTAAAAGTATATTAATATAACTGTGTTGGTTATGCAAAACTGGGGAATGGGTAATAAAGGGATTATCTATCTTTTAAAACAATAACAATTCTGGTGTAGACTGTCCCTTTAACTTTGAAATTTGGCAGAAAATATAATACTGCTCATTTCAAATTAAACGTCAGTGCTATTGCAACATCTTTTTATTGTACAATTTTCAGTTATTTAACGCTACTTTATTTATTGGTCATTTAGGCAGTTTAGTAGCCTAATGGTTATGATAGCCTGACCTGCAGGCCAATTCTTTTAAACCTAGCCTGCTAGGGCTACTTGAGAAAAAGAGGTGAGAAAAAATTCAATACACTGCTGGTGTCCAAAAGGTGTCACAAGACTAAAAATAAACAGACTGTGGGCACATATATTTTAAAATGTGTTCCAAAGCAAAAAAACATTGGGGACTGTTATAGATAAACTGGGAGGACAAGACACTTTGGCAGGCCATGCTAAAAACTTACCTGAACGGAAGTATTGCTAGAGTGGTTGCTCCCCATCTGCACAGGTAATTTATCCTCGTAATCTGGCCACTGACTTTGAGCAGGAGCCATGCGATCTTGAGATTTTGGCGTTGGAAAGGTAAAGTATTCTCTGGTATATGTTTGGGTGGGGATGGGGTAGGCCTCAGGCCTGGCAGGTGGTGGCTGCTCCTAAAATAAAAATAAAATCGCCTCAGACAAAAGTTTAAGTAAAATTGCTTATTGACATAAAACTTTCAAGTGTTGCAGAATATGCTAGTCCTCTACAAATGAAAATTCCCCATAAAATGTTTTATATAGAGTAATAATACATTCAATTGTACGTTTAGAATTGAATTTACTCTCTATTCCTAAAATGTAACTATAAAATGGTGGTTTTAAACTTCACCCAGAAGGCCTGGATGGTAACCTGCATAAAAACATTTATTCTACATGCAAATTAATTCCGTGCTTAATTGCAGATATGCACTATGCATATTTTTATCCCACAAAAATGAATTTGCTACAATTAAGTGACAAGCTTTCAATCAAGTTCTTAAAGGGACATGAAACCCAAAACTTTAGTTCATGATTCAGATAGAGCATGCAATTTTAATACACTTTCCAATTTACTTCTATGATCTACTTTGCTCCATTTTCTTGGTATCCTTTGTTGAAGGTACAGCAATTCACTACTGGGAACTTGCTGAACACATCGGACGAGCCAATAACAGGCATTTAAGTGCTGTCATCAATAAGCAGCAAGCTCCCAGCAGTGCATTGCTGCTCTTGAGCCTATCTAGGTATGCTTTTCAACAAAGGTTACAGAGAGTATGAAGCAAAGTAGATAATGGAAGTAAATTGGACAGTTGTTTAAAATGGCATGCTCCATCTGAATCATGACCCTTTAAAACAGATTGTTTTAAACATGAAAAAAATCTGCACTAAAAACAAGTGTTATAAAGTTAGACAAAAAAGGTGAGAATACATTTTTTTTAATTATTATTTCAATGCAAAAAATGTTATTCCATATTGTTCAATTCTGGAGAGTTGGCCATGTATGGATATCTCTAACATGCAACACAAACTGCTTTTGTCTAATATATAACATGCAAACATTAAACTATGGATGACAAACAATATAGGAAACAATGAACAACAATTAAAGTGGACAAACCTCACTACAAAGGTTTCCTGTAGAGACTGATGTTATCTTGACTGTTGAGGTAGTGGCATATGCTGTTTTTCCACTTGGACTCTGAGGCTGATCTGATGAATTATTTCAAAAACAATGTCAGATAAATCGCAAGAAAAACACAAAAGAGCTACATTATATAGATAAAGATTAAGCAATAAAGTGATGTACTAAAGAAATAAAATAAATTTAAAAAAAAACTAGAAAAGTATGCATATCTTTCCTCAAAAATATTTATAAAAAGTCTGATTAAATTCACTGAAAATACTTATGAATAGAAAGAGAACAAAATGGCAGTGTTTCTACTCGTTTGTGAGGCTCCACAGATTTTTACAGGAAAACTTTAAAATATAAAAAAAATATTCAGTATTTTCTGCTTTTCATTATAATTCTCAGTGTGAATAAGAAGCTGTGTAAAAACACTCCTGGATTGCTGAATGTGTGTGACAATGATGAGTGTTATTCACCAATACAGCCGTTTATGACTAGACTGCTTTGCGCACATTGCTAGAAGAGGTGTCATTTACCAGGGATGCAGAGGTTCACTTACTACCGCATCAAATAGCTTCAATGCCTCTTGTGAGGAATTAACTATAGTTGCATAAGCAACAAAAAAAAAGAAAAAAGTTTCCCTTTGCAGTAAACCCAAGGCAAGGTAGAATACAGGTGTGTAGAAGGCACATAAGTAACTGCTATGGAGTATAAGTAAAACACATACCTTTATTGAAAGCGGTTAAAACATGGCAATAAGGGAGCGTAGGTACTATCAGAGGGTGACTGACGCATTTCATGCCCTTCTGTGGCTTTGTAAAAGCACCAGAATGGCGTGAAACGCGTCAGATGACGTCACCCTCCGATAGTACCCACGCTCCTTGGGGATCTTTTTTCTTATTGTCTATTTTTATTGCGAACGCTGAGTTTAGCAGTCATTCCAGCTCCGGGAGAAACGCTGAAGCAACCCCTGGTACACGTAAGAGACTTTCCCCCTCTTTCTTGTGCCTATATACAGTTGCATAAGAATGGCAGGTAAGAAGAGCGAGGAAAAACCCTGTCCTATTCCAGTGATCTTTTTGATACAACTCAGCCCACCGTCAGTTTTTCTCAACAAGAGTGAGTTAGCAGTTAGATGCAATATAAATTAATTTTAACAAAAGTTACTCTATTACTTCAAGACGTTTGTTGGTAACTAGAAGCAACACCAACAGTCTGCCAATCAATAGCAACATGTGTTCTCCAAAAAGAATTTTTTTTTTAGATATGAAGAAGGTGGCAATGCAGAAATAGACAAGATACATTGGCAGCCAACACAAAGGTACATCTCATTATAGCTGAAATGCATGCTGGGCCATAAAATCAGTTAAAGGGACATAATACTCATATGCTAAATCACTTGAAACTGATGCAGTATAACTGTAAAAAGCTGACAGGAAAATATCACCTGAGCATCTCTATGTAAAAAAGGAAGATATTTTACCGCACAATCTCCTCAGCTCAGCAGAGTAAGTTCTGTGTAAAAAGTTATACTTCACCCTCTCCCAGCTGCAGGTAAAAAAAAATAAAAAAATGAAGAAATGAACAGCAGCCAATCAGCATCAGCAGTGCTGAGGTCATGAACTCTTACTGTGATCTCATGAGATTTGACTTAACTCTCATAAGATTTCATAGTAAGCTTCCTTTACCTGATTGGTGAAATAATAGGAGAGTTCACGAGGCTCATCCCCTAAGCTGTCCCAGGACAGACACACTAAAATGCTGCTTAGAAATCCTTTACAATGGGAGGTGGCTACGGAGGAACTTTTGAGGTAAAATATCTTTCTTTTTTACATAGAGATGTTCAGGTGATATTTTCTAGTCAGCTTTTTACAGCTATGCTGCATCACTTTCAAGTGTTTAAACATTTGGGTATTATGGCCCTTTAAGGAAGCATTGTTATATACATAGATCTAGAATCTTTACTTGGAGGGTTGATAAAGTTAAATGTTTAGATACAACACTGTTCCTAAAACCTATGTGAACAAGCTGTAAAAATATATTTAAAAACAAAACAAAAACAAGTTATTCATTAAAGGGCCCTTAAAGCCAGTCTTTCTATCATGCACAGCCATAAAACACCTTAAAATATTTAATTTTCTTCCTCATAAAAAAAAGTTATTTTAATGTTGTTTGCTCACTGGCTGATAACTCCCACAGCTACACTGGAAGAATGATGTAAGCCTCCACAAACATGAAAACAAAATAGTAGGTTTATTACAAATGGGAAGATGCCCAATATATATGTTTAAAATGACCACTTTTAATATGAAAAGAAAATAAGTTTCATGTTCATTTAAAGTATACAAAACCTTAAAGGGACAGTATACACTCATTTTCATATAACTGCATGTAATAGACACTACTATAAAGAATAATATGCACAGATACTGATCTTAAAATCCAGTATAAAACCATTTAAAAACTTACTTAGAAGCTGTCAGTTTGGCTCTGTTGAAAAGGTAGCTGGAAAGCCCACTGCAAGTGGCAAATAAGACACTCCCCCCCCCTTCTTTTGCATATGAAAAGACCCTTTACACAAACAGGAGCAAGCTGTAGTAGGTAGTCGAGCGTATTCACATAAAACTTTGGGGCTTGGTTAGGAGTCTGAAAATCAGAGCAATGTTATTTAAAAATAAGCAAAACTATACATTAATTTAAAAAAAAAAAACTTTATGGGCTATATAAATAGATCTACAAAACATTTATGCAAAGAAAAAATGAGTGTATAATGTCCCTTTAACTTAGTAGGTTAACCCTTAAATTATCATCAATTCCTGTTTCATGCAATTAAGGCCGTGGAATAATGGATATTTTTTAAAAGGCTATTATAGTATTTTACATACAATATAAAAGGTAATTGCTGGTTGTAAAACTAGCATTGCCAAAATAAAAAAGTAACAAATTCAATAGATGGAATAAATCCCCTTGGGACAGATTGTCCTGAAAGTGAGGTATAATTACCTTAATTGTATCCGTTGCAATTAAACCAAAACCACACAAAGTGCTTGTTTCCAGAGTGGATTAAGAGTTTCATTTAACGAACATAAAATTCTAGGCACTGGAAATATTAACATATTTGAATTGTTACTCAGGAATAAAATGCGACAAGCACATTTTTTTCCAAGTATTATTATGACCTGGGTGTTTTAGCTTTTCTTTAACTTATATCTGAAACTTAACCCCTTAACGACTGAGGACGTGCAGGGTACGTCCTCAGAAAAAAGGCAGTTAATGCCCGAGAACGTACCCTGCACGTCCTCAGTGTGGAAAGCAGCTGGAAGCGATCCTGCTCGCTTCCAGATGCTTTCCGGTTATTGCAGTGATGCCTCGATATGGAGGCATCCTGCAATAACCTTTGTAAGCCATCCGGTGCAGAGAGAGCCACTCTGTGGCCCTCTCTGCACCGGAGATCGGTGGCTTACTGCGTTGGTGGGTGGGAGCCGGACCGGGAGGCGGGTGGCGGCCATCGATGGCCCTGGTTGTGTGAAGGGGGGCGGGATCGTGGGCAGGGGGTGGCTGGGGGCGTGCACGGGAGGGTGGGGGCGGGCGCGTGCACGGGGAGGGAGCGAGTGGGAACCGCTACACACAGAAAAAATAGTGTAGGAAAATGAAAAAATAGTATAAAAAAAAAAACATAGCGTATAATAAAGCAATCAGTTAGGTGGTGGGGGTTGGTCTGTGGGGAGGGGGAAGCTACACTACAGAAAAAGCGGGCAAAAAATAAAAAAAAACATTTTTTTACAAACTGGGTACTGGCAGACAGCTGCCAGTACCCAAGATGGCCCCCAATAAGGCAGAGGGGAGGGTTAGAGAACGGTTTTAGGGGGGATCAGGGAGGTTGGGGCTAAGGGGGGGATCCTACACAGTAGCATATGTAAATATGCTAAAAAAATGTTTATTATTTTTAAAAACCCTTTTATTTTAGTACTGGCAGACTTTCTGCCAGTACTTAAGATGGCGGGGACAATTGTGGGGTGGGGGAGGGAAGGGAGCTGTTTGGGAGGGATCAGGGGGTGGGATGTTTCAGGTGGGAGGCTGATCTCTACACTAAAGCTAAAATTAACCCTGCAAGCTCCCTACAAACTCCCTAATTAACCCCTTCACTGCTAGCCATAATACATGTGTGAGACGCAGCAGCATTTAGCGGCCTTCTAATTACCAGAAAGCAACGCCAAAGTCATATATGTCTTTATTTCTGAACAAAGGGGATCCCAGAGAAGCATTTACAACCATTTGTGCCATAATTGCACAAGCTGTTTGTAAATGATTTCAGTGAGAAACCTAAAATTGTGAAATATTTTACGTTTTTTTTAATTTGATCGCATTTGGCGGTGAAATGGTGGCATGAAATATACCAAAATGGGCCTAGATCAATACTTGGGGTTGCCTACTACACTACACTAAAGCTAAAATTAACCCTACAAGCTCCCTAAAAGCTCCATAATTAACCCCTTAACTGCTGGGCATAATACACGTGTGGTGCGCAGTGGCATTTAGCGGCCTTCTAATTACCAAAAAGCAATGCCAAAGCCATATATGTCTGCTATTTCTGAACAAAGGGGATCCCAGAGAAGAATTTACAACCATTTATGCCATAATTGCACAAGCTGTTTGTAAATAATTTCAGTGAGAAACTGAAAGTTTGTGAAAAAATTGGTGAAAAAGTGAACGATTTTTTTGTATTTGATCGCATTTGGCGGTGAAATGGTGGTATGAAATATACCAAAATTGACCTAGATCAATACTTTGAGATGTCTACTAAAAAAATGTATATACATATCAAGTCATATTCAGGGATTCCTGAAAGATATTAGTGTTCTAACGTAACTAGCGCTAATTTTGAAAAAAAAATGGTTTGAAAATAGCAAAGTGCTACTTGTATTTATGGCCCTATAACTTGCAAAAAAAGCAAAGAACATGTAAACATTGGGTATTTCTAAACTCAGGACAAAATTTAGAAACTATTTAGCATGGGTGTTTTTTGGTGGTTGTAGATATGTAACAGATTTTGGGGGTCAAAGTTAGAAAAAGTGTGTGTTTTTTCCATTTTTCCTCATATTTTATAATTTTTTTATAGTAAATTATAAGATATGATGAAAATAATGGTATCTTTAGAAAGTGCATTTAATGGCGAGAAAAACGGTATATAATATGTGTGGGTACAGTAAATGAGCAAGAGGAAAATTACAGCTAAACACAAACACCGCAAAAATGTAAAAATAGCCTTGGTCCCAAATGGACAGAAAATGGAAAAGTGATGTGGTCATTAAGGGGTTAAAGGAACAGTCAACACCAAAATTGTTATTGTTTAAAAAAAAGATAGTTAATGCTTTTACTACCCAATCCTCAATTTTGCACAACCAGTATTGTTATATTAATATAGTGTATAACATTTAAACCTCTACGTTTTTGCCTGTTTCTAAGCCATTACACTTAATCACATGCTTTTTTATTAGCTTTTTACAACAGGAGACTGCAAGTTCATGTGGGCCATATAGATAACATTGTGCTCACGCCCGTGAAGTTGTGCACAACACAGCACTGATTAAAATGCAAGCCAATAGATAACAGAAAGACATTGAAAAGTCTTTAAAGTTTAATTTTGACTTTCAAGTCCCTTAAAAACAGAACTTCCTAGAGTTTCCAATCTTCATTTATTTAATCTACAAACAACTTCAAGTAACAGTGAAAGTATTTCTTTTTTTCTTTGTTGCAACTAAGAGAGGATATTACAAATGTTACTTGAAAGGGATGTTCCTATGATGAATAATAAACGCATTGTTCTTTTGCTAGGAGTGTCACGGTGAAAGTTATTTTTATCAGCCGGCAAGCTTAAATTCCTGATAGTATTTTTTTTAAATGTAACCTATTTTCATCCAAAAATTATACATATAATAATATTATAAGAAGGGTTCAATTCTGGCTTAACTAGCAGAGGGATACAGTGAGCATCACGTTGCTTCCATCCTTAACATTTCAAAGATGAAGGTTCATAAGAACAAGTTAAAGCAGCAGACATAGGGGATAATAAATCTACAGACTGGCAGAGGGTGAAAATGACTCTCCACGGCTTGTGATGACTGCCAACTCATTCGCATGTTACTCAACAACAGTAGGGTGACCTCAAGTGACCTACAAAAAGAATGGTTTATGGCAGCTAGGATGAAGAGCACGGCGAGGACGGTCCAAAACAGGCTCCTAGAGGAAGGGCTGAAGTTGTGCAAAGCTAGAATAAAAGCCCTTCAACAATGAGAAGCAAAGAAGTTCCAGGATGAGGATTGCAAAAAAAACCATAAGGATTGGACCGTAGAGGACTAGAGTAAGGTCATCTTCTCCAAATCCAATTTTCAGCTTTGCCCAACACTTAGGGGCCTATCTATCAAGCTCCGAAAGCTCACAAAGACCGCTGCTCCATAACCCTGTCCGCCTGCTCTGAGCAGGCGGACAGGAATTGTCGACTCGATCGGGTTGATTGACACCCCCCTGCTGGCGGCCCATTGGCAGCGAGTCAGCAGGGGGCAGAGTTGCATCAGCTGCTCTCCGCATTCAGCGATGTCTTGCGGACCTGATCTGCACTGTCGGATCAGGTCCGCAAGACATTTCTTAAATATGCCTCTTAGTCCTTTAATAGTAAGACAGAGACCTGGAGAGGCGTTTCTCGCACCAACTGTGAAATTTGGTGGAAGATCTGGGATGTTCTGGGGTTCTTCATAAAGGCTGGAATCAGCGAGAATTTTCTAGGATGCATGAATAAAGCCACAAACAAGGTTATCCTGTAAGAAAACTCACTCCTGCTCTCGCTGGCAATGTTTCCCAACTCTGAGGATTTTTTTTTTCAGCAGGACAATGCTCCATGCCACACAGCCAGGTCAATTAAGGTGTGGATGGAGGACCACCAGATCAAGACCCAGTCATTACCAGCCGAATCTCCAAACCTGAACCCCATTGAAAATCCTCTGGAATGTGATCAAGAGGAAGATAGATTGTCACAAGCCATCAAACAAACCCAAGCTGCTTGAATCTTTGCACCAGAAGTGGCATAAAGTTACTCAACAGCAACGTGAAAGCTTGGTGGAAAGCTGTGATTGATAATCAGGGTTATTTCAATAAATATTGATTTCTGAACTCTTGCTAATTTAAAACATTAGTATTGTGCTGTTTAAAAATGAATAGGAACTTGTTTTCTTTGCATTATTTAAAGTCTGAAAATACTGCTTTTTTGTTATTTTGACAATATTTTTTATTTGGAATTTGGTAGAAATGTCAGTAGTTTATAGAATAAAACAAAAATGTTAATTTTACTCAAACACACACGTATATATATATATATATATATATATACACATATATACATATATATACACATATATACACACACACACACATATATTATTTTTTTTTAATTATTTTTATTTTACCAAGGCAGTCACTTATAATTATTTTTCTGCATAACAGTCAATTCCGGCACACTCCAGGATGTATACGTACAGTGTGCAAATCTGTTTAATGCAAGCACAATAGCAGGATCCATCTGAATGATTGAAAACAGAGACCGCTGCAAGTGCAGAACACTACCATACCAGAAACACATGCACAAAATGATTAGCTCAGTACCCTGCAATAATGCACAAGGTCTGACAAATGCAATCTGTCATAGCCGCTGACTTGAGCAATGACATTAGCGATTTTAAAGTGTGCACACATCTATCCTACCTAGGTAGCCCTCTCTGATTGGACTTGAATCATAAGTCTCACTGAGGGTTTAGAAAGTTCTAAAACATCAAGGAAATGTTGTAGAAAATGTGGAGAGCATTGAAAAGCAAAGGAATCTTGCATTTTTTACAGTATGTTGCAGTTAAACTTTACAAAAATGTTTTTTTAGGGTCCTTTTCAAGTAAGCGGATACAAAACATATGGACGTTTTACAGCAAATAAAGGCATTGTTATAGTGCCCACTCCTCTCTGATTTGGCAGCAAAGTCTATATATAAACTTATGAATACAAAAATATATGGAACAGCACAAATTGTCAGAATAAGTTATAACAAATAGAGGAAAGGAAATACAAATGGAAAATAATATGCATTTTGTACTCACTAATGTATTTACAGATTTTGATAGGACTGTAGCATTTATTAAGTTTATATATTATTATTTTTTAAATCTACATACTTGCTACATTTGGACTTGACCGATGATCAGCACGATTTTTCATTAATCTATCATCCCCTGGTAATTTCTTTGGTTCGTTGCATTCTGGCCAAGGCATCTGGGGACTTTCAGGTGACCCATTTTGAGCAGAGTTATTGTAAAGCTCAAAACCTTCACTCTTTGGTCGTGGTTTCCCTGAGCCACGGCGATCTGAAAAAGTAATTTGGTATAAAAAAAAAAATTACAGGACCTATGTTTTTGGAATTAAACTAAAGCAAATGTTAAGGTAGCTCCCATAAAGCAAAACATGCAACTAAAGCCGCACTACTTAGGATTACAATACTTTGATGCACTCAAGATGTATGTTCTGTTACTCATTGTTCCAAAAGGTATCAGTTTTAAAAAAAAAACCTTGCAAGTATAGCTTACACAGGTGGTAAATGCACAGTTGTGGGCAAAGTGACTAAGTAACACTCCAAAAGTTATCAAAACTTTTTATGTGTAATAATATTTAATAAGTATATCGTTTTCAAACATGGCAGTCAGTATGCCAGCTTGTAGAGCAAGGATGGGGAACCTTGCCCTTCCAGATGTTTCAGAATTACATTTCCCATGATGCTCAACTGGACTTCAGAGTGCCTAAGCATCATGGGTAATGTAGTTCTGAAACATCAGGAGTGCCAAGCTTCCCCATGCCTGTTGTAAAAGGACATAATGGTCATTTTTTTTTTTAATTTTAACAGAATTTTTTTGCTGCCCTTACAAGCCTCTTCTGTGACACCACAGTGCCCTCATTCTCCCACTGATGCGGCGGTAAACGATTCTAGCGTGCATTCTACATGTATACATGCGCTGAGTGCTGTGATGTTGCTTCACTGTATGTCATTAGCTTATTGCTGGGTAGCAGCAAGTTGTGTACACTTAAAGGGTCAGTAAAACGATAAAATGTTTAAAGGGATTGCTGACGATTCTCTCTACAGCTCCCAAGCAGTACTTTAAATAACACCCCTTTGTTGTTACGTATTAGGAACATTTTCCAACTCGCACATTATGTAAGTTTATTGAAAGGCTACAGAAGACTCTTATTATTGCAAGCCGTTTACTGTACCTTTAAGGTCAGTGTTTCCCACACCCAGTCCCCAGGACCCTTACTCAGGCCAGATATTCATTATATCTTAACTAGAGCACAGGTGAAATAATCATCTGATGGGTGAGCCGATTGTTTCACCTGTGCTCTAGTTAAGATATAATGAATATCTGGCCTGAGTAAGGGTCCTGGGGACTGGGTTTGGTAAACACTGCTTTAGGTTATCAAAGAACAAAAGCAAAATGTTTAAAGGATGCATTTTCACAAGTGCAAGTATATAGATAAAATGCCTCTGACTTAGTTTGTAATGTACTATTTGTTAAATAGAATACCTAGGTAGTTAGCATGCATGTGGGCCCCATTTCAGAACATTCAGACGACCAATGTTCCGCGAACCTGTCCACTTAACACTGCGGGAAGCAATATGCAACCCGTATTTAAGATTGCACATGTGGCTGGCTGTGCAAGGTCACCCTGGTCAGTCCCCTTGCTCCGACTTCTCTGGTGTGATTTTAATACACAAGGTCACTAGGTTGCCTATACACTTCCCCTATTCTAGACAAACACCAAAAAAAGGCTAAAAGACAGTAAACACAGATTTATATGAAATGTTTAGTTATGCACAATAAAACAATTTTTGCATTATACCTTCATTATTTATTTTGCACCCTGTTGACTTCTCAAGGCAGACCCTGCTACATATCTTTTCCTAACTGACTGATAACAGCAGCAAAACAATCGGCTAGATTACGAGTTTGACGTTAGGCTTAAAAAGCAGCGTCAGCCGGTCCCAACGCAGCTTTTTAACGCCCGCTGGTATTAAGAGTCTTGAAGGTACAGGTGTACCGCTCACTTTTTTGGCCAGCCTCGGAAATACCGCAAATTCACTTACATCAATTGCGTATCCTCTTTTTTTCAATGGGACTTGCATAGCGCCGGTATTACGAGGCTTTCTACGCGTTTCACCCGATTTCTGGGCTTTTTCAAGAGAAAAAGCCCAGAAATCGGGTGAAACGCGTAGAAAGCTGTGTCTTTTGAAAAGCTGTACCCAGGATTTGTTTCCTCATACTAAAGAAGGATCTCCAACCAAACCGGGAGGTTTGCAAGCTGTTTACTGTTTCCTGCGTACATTTAAGTACTAAGAGCAGGAAAATCACAGAGGAAAGGATTACCGGTTTATCACGGTGACTTGCGCAAGTCTGAAAACAACCGGAACCAACCATCATTTGCATCACAGAGCACCAACTTAAGAAGCCTTCCAGATCTCAGAGTGAGGATGCTGAAGGGTGAGATTACCTGCATAGCAGGCTACATATATATACATTTAACGTTTGAATCTGACAAGTAAGATCTGTGTGTACTAAACTGTGCTCCTAACAATTCATAGCGGAACACTGAAAGTTTTAATAGCGGCTGGCCACCACTGTTTAAACTAAACTACCGCATCATATTTTCAGAGATACATTGAAACTGCTATTTGTTGCCACAAAAAGACTGTTATCCTTATCTATAGGTACAGCTAGAAATATTAAATAACTTCTAAGAGATAAATTGAAAATTCAATTTGTTGCCGCAAAGAGACTATTACCTTTACCTTCAACTAAAGGTACAGAAAAAAACAATATAAACGCCTACCCATTTCACATGCTTATTTGTTTTTAAAAAAAGGAATTTTTCTTTACTGATCCATTGGATTAGAAAATTTATTTTCAGAAAGGATTAACTTTATGTTGATCAGGACTTTTTAAACTCTGGGCTCTCTCTCTCTTTTTTTATGTATGGATTTTTAATATGAACTTTTTATGAGTTGATCAACCAAATCCATAAAGATAGCTTGATGTATATATTCTTTGTTTTGTTTGTTCTATGATATTTGTATATGCACTATTAAAATAAGCTAAATTTACATAAACTTTTTTATATATATCTTAATTTGTTGCTGCGTCTTTTTATTAAGTGATATTCGTTTATCATCCTATTATATTAAATCATTTAAGCTATTTTCCTATTGTAGTTTAAACTGCATATCTATATTATACTTAACTTAGGTGTTTAAGAATGTTATACTTATTTCTTCCAAGTGATTATATCCCCTGTCATTGAATCTTGTTATTAGTATACATAACCCATAGTTTTTAATACTTAAAGCTACTGTAGCGCCACTTTTTAATTTATTACTTATCACATTTTTTATAACCAGGAGGAGGTTATTATAAAAGAGGCCTAAGTATTTTAAGTCCAGCGCTATAAACTTATCCTATAAATTAGGGTGTTAGGTGTAGACATAAATGTATTTTCCCCATAGGAATCAATCGGGCTGTGTTAGGAGCTAAACGCTGCTTTTTTGCATGTGGTAAGTTTTTTTTCAGCCGGCTCTCCCCCATTGATTCCTATGGGGAAATTGTGCACGAGCACGTTCAGCCAGTTCACCGCTAACGTAAGCAGCGCTGGTATTGAGGTGAGATTTGGAGCAAAATTTTGCTCTACGATCACTTTTTTGTGGTTAACACCGGGTTTTGAAAAACCTGTAATACCAGCGCTGTCTGTAAGTGAGCGGTGAGCATAAACTGCTCGTTAGCACCACATAGCTTCTAACGCCAAACTCGTAATCTAGCCGAATGTATTTTATACTAACATTATAACAGTGGCTAGTCTTGCAAACTAAAGCCAAGATTGGCTTCTCCAAATAATACAAATGGTGAATGGAGTTTGTATATTGAAAAACCAATTGCAATAAAAAGGAGGTTAATTTGTTTTAAAGATGCTTAGACTTTGCTGAAACATTCTATAGCAAAACAGAAATGTTTTAACTAAAAGGTGTTTACTGTCCCTTTAAACTGTAGCCTGAGAGGTGTGATATTGATAGGGAAAAATAATAATTTCATCAGGAACTTTGTTCACTTTTTTAACAAGAATTATACTTTTATATTATTACTTATATGTATAATATAAGCTATGCTCTATTACAAAGGCATAGTGCCCATTAGCTTGTCAATCATTTAATAGAGAAAAAAATGTCTGCTAGGAAGTGGTCACACAAACTTCAAGCTTGAAGAATACATTAGATTATGGTCCAAAGCAAACATCTGCTTCAAATTATCATTTATCAAAACAAAAGAAATTCAGTGCATTGGGCTTTTTTTGAATAAGCACATTTTATTTATCCATCTAAACCATTTTAATTTTGTTCTACATATATTGGCTTGAAGCACAAAATCAATATTTATATACTACAGTCCAGAAAAGCCCACTGCCTGAACAGAGACTTAGTTGACCAGTACCACAGTTCCTGTACACTCCCTTTTTCTAAAGAAAAAATATATTGTGATACCACCAAATTACCATATCTGAGGTTTCTGTAAATTGTTGCTGGCATTGACACACAATTCCTTGTCCCATAAATTTCACAATAAAAACAGAAGCTATAATCAACCACTAATGAGTAACATTTAAAGAAATATGACACTCCAAATCTTTATAGAATTGAGATAAAGCATGCAATTTTACACAAATTTCCAATTTACTTCCATCATCAAATTTGCTTAATTCTCTTGGTATCCTTTGCTGAAGAGTATACGTAGGTAAGCTACGGTGCAGCATTGCACTGCTGGGTACTAGTTGCTGATTGGTGGCTGCATATAAATGCCTTGTCATTGGCTCACCAGATGTGTTTAGCTAGCTCCTAGTAATACATCCCTGCTCCTAAGCCTACTTTTCAACAATGGATACCAAGAGAATGAAGCAAATTTGATTAACAAAAAACAAAGTATAAAAATGTTTAAAATTGAATGCTTTATTTGAATTTTGAAAATGTAATTTTGACTTAACTATCCCTTTAACTGGTTGGCAGAACTGTGACTTATTGGTCACATAAGAGCAGTAGTGCTTTGCACTATGACTTCATGAAGCAGCAAAACTATTTCCTACATAGAACTTCATCTTATTTAATTTAGAAACAAAAATAAAAAGGACTCAGAGGATATGAAGATCTGGAGGGTTCTCCTATGTAAAACAATGTATTCTTACCTGAATTTTATTTATTTCTTGATAGTGAGAGTCCATAATCCTTACTCTTGGGAATTACATCACCTGGCCACCAGGAGGAGGCAAATACACCCTATACCTGAGTTTCAAGTATCCCTCCTACTTCCCCTTATCTCCCAGTATTGCGTATACTCGAGGATAGAAAGAAGAAATATAATAGGGTACAGAGATGCAAACTAGGACTGCCGCCACCAGAAAAAAATGTGGGCCAGCTTGTGGACTCTCACTACAAAGAAAGAAATTAATTTAGCAGGTAAGAATGAATCATGAGAGTCCATGATCCTTACTCTTGAGAAACAATACCTAAGCTGTGGAGTCCACAAAATATGGATGGGATAAAAAGAGAAAAAGGCAGGCCCTCAATCAGGAACTACTACCTGGAGAACCTTCCTGCCAAATTATGCCTCCGCCAAGGCAAAAACATCAAATGATTGAATGAATTTGGTAAAAGTATGCAAAGACGACCAAGTAGCAGCCTTGCATATCTGTTCTAATGAAGCCTCATTTCTAAATGCCCAAGAAACAGAGCGAGTAGAGTGAGCAGTAATTCGGCTAGGCAGTTGCTGACCCGCCTCCAAGTAAGCCATACAGACTAGACTCCTCAACTAAAATGATAAGCATGCTGAAGCAGCCTTATGACCCTAACTCTTACCAGAATATAGAACAAATTTAGCTGGAAGATTGATGACATTCCTTACTAGGTTGTAAATAAAATTTGAAGGCCCTTACCTCGTCCAAATTATGTAAATGTCTCTCTTTTGAAGACCCTGGATTTGGGCAGAGAGAAGGAACAATAATTTCTCTATTAATGTTCTCAACAGAAACAACGTTTGGCAAAAACCCTGACACAGTAGGCAAAACTGCTTTATCTTGAAAGATCAAGTACTGAAGTTCAGAAGAAATAAAAGATAATTCAGAAACTCATCTTGCTGAAGAAATCAACAAAAGAAACAATACCTTCCAAAAGAACGTCTTAATATCCAATGATTACATTGGCTTGGAGGAGAATGTAAAACTCTTGAGGACCAAACAGATTCCAAGGAGGATAAATTGGTTTAATAACCAGTCTAATCCTAACGAGAGCCTGAACAACCTTGTTATATGCAATACTAGGAGGGAAGGGGAAGTAGGAGGGATACTTGAAACTCTGGTATAGGATGTCTTTGCCTCCTCCTGGTGGCCAGGTGATAATACCCAAGAGTAAGGATTGTGGACTCTCACTACCATTAGAAAGAAATCTAAGTTTAGGTCAACTCAGATTTCCTAATGTATGAATTCCTTGGATCGGGCTAGCCTGTTTCAGGACATTGATTTTTTTAAAGCCATCATTAGCTTTAATAGACAGTTTCTCTTCAGCTTTGTGGAAGAAGGTATCAGGTTCAGAGCCAAAACATATTGGGACTTTGTGCTTTTCATTTTCCTTTATTTTGTGACCACGGATTTCCTTTATATCCATGTATAAAAGCAAACATGTTGACACAACTATAATAGATACTGTGTTCATTTATAAGTAAGCTGTATTAGCTTTGTGCCAAATAGATTGTAGAGTTTAGGCCAAAATATTCTACCGCTAGACTATTGATTTGGTTTCTCCTTTAGTCATGAATTTAGGGGTAATAAACTTTACTTCACAATGTTTTTCTCAATCAAACCCAAGCTTGAGAATTAGATAAAATTTTATAAAAGCACAAAACCTAATTGAAGTCTCATAAAGTAGGGCAAAGCACACCTTAATATCGGACTATGACCACAATCTTATTAAAAGTTACATGAAGACCTCAAAACTGTGAATGAGTATATAATCATATAGTTTATTTAACACCATTGTCTGTCTCATCAAGACACGGATAACTGTTCAATTCTTTATTATCCATGATAATTTGAGAAGTTACATAAAAGGTCATTTTCATTTTGTTTGAATAAAAACTCACCTCTTTGCATCATAGGAGATGGCTGATTAAGCAACGTAGCAAGGCCGTGGTATATTGCTCCTTGTTTTGCTACCTCAAGGGTTACAACTGAACCTGTTCTGGTCATCAGTTCGGCAGCCCTGATAAAAGTAATAAGAGAGACACTCAAGTCAAAATAAACTTTATTATTCAGACAGAGCAGCAGTTTTAAGACAATTTCCAATTTACTTCCATTATCAAATTTTGCAGTCTTTTTATATTCACACTTTCTGGGGAACAAGATCCTACTGAGCATGTGCACAAGCTCACAGGGAATACGTATATTAGTCTGTGATTGGCTGATGTCTGTCACATGATACAGTGGGCCGAATGAGAGAAAAAATAAATTTGTAAGAACAAAAAAAAGAGTAGGTGTAAAATCATTGTCTTTTTATTATGTAGTTGTTAATTATGCAATTCTACTGCATTGAGTGGTCCTTTAAGTTGCAAATAAGAAGCCTAATAGTAAGAGAACATTTATTTTTATTTGTTCTTAAACCTTGCTCGGACTTGTCTGGTGTGATTTTAATACACAAGGTCACTAGGTTGCCTATACACTTCCCCTATTCTAGACAAACACCAAAAAAATACTAAACTTAAAGAGACAGTAAACACAGATTTTTATATGAAATGTTTAGTTATGCACAATAAAACCATTTTTGCATTATACCTTCATTATTTATTTTGTACCCTGTTGACTTCTCAAGGCAGACCCTGCTACATATATTTTCTTAATTGACTGATAACAGAAGCAAAACAAGGCATTTTATACTAACATTATAACAGTGGCTATTATTGCGGTCTTACAAACTAAAGCCAAGATTGGCTTCTCCAAATAACACACACACATATATATATATATATATATATATATATATATATATATCTTATATTTAATTTGTTTCCTTCCCTTGTTATCCTTTGCTGAAAGGTTTATCTAGGAAAGCTTAAGAGCAGCAAAGAACCTAGGTTCTAGCATATATATACTGATTGTCATTGGCTCACCCATGTGTTCAGTTAGCAACCAGTAGTGCATTGCTGCTCATTCAAGAAAGTAAACCAAATGAACGAAGAAAAATTGATAATAGGAGTAAATAAGAAAGTTGCCTAAAATTGCATGAAAGAAAAAATGAGGGTTTTATGTCCCTTTAAATGGAAAACCATGTTCAAATCAAATGAAGTAGGTTACTTGTATTGAAGCACACCTTTGTTTGCAGCAATTTAATTCCGTGTTAAAGGAACATTCAAGTCAAAATTAAACTTCAATGATTTAGATAGGACAAGCAGTTGTAAACAACATTACAATTTACAATTATCATCAAATTTGCTTTGTTCTCTTGCTATTCTTTGTTGCAAACTAAGTCTAGGTAGGCTTTAAACTGATTTCTAAGCCGCTGAAGGCTGCCTTTTATCTCAGTGCATTTTAACAGTTTTTCACAGCTAGACAGTGCTAGTTCATGTGTGTCTTATAGATAACATTGTGTCCACTCCCATAAAGTTATTTATGAGTCAGCACTGATTGGCTAAAATGCAGGTCTGTCAAAAGAACGGAGATAAGCATGCAGGAAATGGCGTGCGGGAAATCCAGCACCACAGGGAGATAAGCCAGATTTACTGCACGGCTATTGGCTAAGAGGTGAAAACGTTTTCCTCTCATGCAAAACAGTGTTCTGTCGTGGGCTGCCTTAGCAGCTCAGAGCGGCGAACGCTTTAAACAAATAAAGGAGCTTTCTGCATGGAGTATGTTATACTTCATGAATTAAAGTCCCCTTTATTTGTTTCAATGGTCATTCCTAGCGTTTCACAAATGCTAGGATTGACTTTCACTTTAACACAGATGTTCATTTATTTATATCATAACGAAAATATAAGAAAATGTTGCACAGTTCAAAACTGATATATTGCACATAGTCCATCTGCCTTTATCATAAAATACTTTCTCTTATGAAGTAAATGAATTCTATACTATATTATGGCTTAAAGGGACAGTCTAGGACAAAATAAACTTTCATGATTCAGATAGAGCATGTCATTTTAAACAATTTTCCAATTTACTTTTATCACCAATTTTGCTTTGTTCTCTTGGTATTCTTAGTTGAAAGCTTAACCTAGGAGGTTCATATGCTAATTTCTTAGACCTTGAAGCCCACCTCTTTCAGATTGCATTTTAACAGTTTTTCACCACTAGAGGGTGTTAGTTCATGTATTTCATATAGATAACACTGTGCTCGTGCACGAGAAGTTATCTGGGAGCAGGCACTGATTGGCTAGACTGCAAGTCTGTCAAAAGAACTGAAAAAAGGGGCAGTTTGCAGAGGCTTAGATACAAGATAATCACAGAGGTTAAAAGTATATTATTATAACTGTTAGTTATGCAAAACTGGGAAATGGGTAATAAAGGAATTATCTATCTTTTAAAACAATAAAAATTCTGGTGTAGACTGTCCCTTTAAATAACATTATATTAAAATATAATATAAAGTATTAACTGTGCCACAAAATTAGCATACTCCTGTTTACTCCTAGGACTAGCTTAACAATTAACTTAGAGCATGCAATTTTAGCACTAACAACCTAGCAATGTTATGCGTTAACTATGTGTTTGCAAAGATAAAAATATCTCAGGAGCCACAGAGAATTGCTGGATCCAAAAGAATACAGCCAACAAGCCAATCAGAAGAGGAAGTCGCATACCCCTGCAGCTCCTGAGCAATTCATAAACTATCTGTTTAATCGTTTGAGTTAAACATAGACATGCAGGGTTGCTAGTGCTACAATTACATGTCATAACGAATAAACAATGTCATTTTTGCACTATAGTATCCCGTTAACAAGATAAATCGTTTTCTTTCCCCACTGGTCTTCAGAGACATGTCTCATTTAAATGTGTTAGAGGAAACATTTACAAATTATTTGCCTAGAATGTGTTGCAAGGGCCATAATAAGGATTTAGTTTTTTTCTCTATCTTCAAATAGATGGTTGTGTTATTTTTCTGCATATTATCAACCCAGATAATCTTTTTTCTGTTTTTACGGTTTTCAGCCAGTGTGTGCTGTCACCTGTCTAGGAGATATGCTTCCAAATATCATTACTTAAAATGAAGGTCAATTTTAATCAATGAGTGCCCGGTTTTAAAAATATTTTTAAAAACAGGGGCACTTTCATTGATAAAAATTTACATTGCACTGAATTTGAAGAAATACTTACCTTTTACTTCTGCAAAACCGGATAGCCGATCTCAGCCTCAGTTCCTCTGTACCGACGTCAGAATGACAAAACCGGCTTCCTCCAATCATGGCTTGCACCCCAGAGCGTCCAGCTCGTGATGCCCGGCTGTGATTGGAGGAAGCCAGTTTCGTCATTGCTGTGGTCTAGAGCAGGAAGAATGAGGGGGATCGTCGATCCGGCTTTGCAGGAGTAAAAGGTAAGTATTTCTTCAAATCCAGTGCAATGTTAATTTTCATCAATGAAAGTGCCCCTGTTTTTAAAAGTATTTTTAAAAACCGGGCACTCATTGATGAAAATTGACCTTTACTTTAAAGGTTTATAGTAGTCTAATGACATCTCTAATTCATTAAGAGAATCTGTTTAACCCTGCAAACTAGAAAAATACACGTAGTAGGAGTACCACTTGGTACCCGGAGAATTATTATTTTTTTTTCGATTATTTCGACTATTATGACCCTTTAAGTAATGATATTTGGATGGATATCTCCTAGAGAACAGCACACAATGACCAAAATTATTTAAAAAAATTATATATATATATATTAAAAAAAAAAAAAAAAAAAAAAGACAAAAACCTATGTACCCTCAATACAAAAAAATCTAGTTTTCCTAAATGTTCCCATGGTAACCATAATTGTACCTTTCTTGGGACAGACCAACCAAACTTCGTCCATCCACACTAAGAAGCTGGTCACCTGCTGCTAAACGACCATCCTAAAATAAACAGACAATTAAAACAATGAAATGTGTGTGTGATGCAACCTTTCACATCTATAAAAAAAATGCAAATATTGTTTGTAAAAACATAATTTATGCTTACCTGATAAATTTATTTCTCTTGTAGTGTATCCAGTCCACGGATCATCCATTACGTATGGGATATTCTCCTTCCCAACAGGAAGTTGCAAGAGGATCACCCACAGCAGGGCTGCTATATAGCTCCTCCCCTAACTGTCATATCCAGTCATTCGACCGAAAACAAACAGAGAAAGGAGAAACCATAGGGTGCAGTGGTGACTGTAGTTTAATTAAAATTTAGACCTGCCTTAAAAGGACAGGGCGGGCCGTGGACTGGATACACTACAAGAGAAATAAATTTATCAGGTAAGCATAAATTATGTTTTCTCTTGTTAAGTGTATCCAGTCCACGGATCATCCATTACTTATGGGATACCAATACCAAAGCTAAAGTACACGGATGATGGGAGGGACAAGGCAGGATTAAGCGGAAGGAACCACTGCCTGAAGAACCTTTCTCCCAAAAACAGCCTCCGAAGAAGCAAAAGTATCAAATTTGAAAAATTTGGAAAAAGTGTGAAAAGAAGACCAAGTCGCGGCCTTGCAAATCTGTTCAACAGAGGCCTCATTTTTAAAGGTCCAGGTGGAAGCCACAGCTCTAGTAGAATGAGCTGTAATCCTTTCAGGGGGCTGCTGTCCAGCAGTCTCATAGGCTAGGCGTATTATGTTCCGAAGCCAAAAGGAAAGAGGTTGCCGAAGCTTTTTGACCTCTCCTCTGTCCAGAGTAAACGACAAACAGGGTAGATGTTTGACGAAAATCTTTAGTAGCTTGTAAGTAAAACTTCAAGGCACGGACTACGTCCAGATTATGTAAAAGACGTTCCTTCCTTCTTTGAAGAAGGATTAGGACACAATGATGGAACAACAATCTCTTGATTGATATTCTTGTTAGAAACCACCTTAGGTAAAAACCCAGGTTTGGTACGCAGGACTACCTTATCTGCATGAAAAATCAGATAAGGAGAATCACATTGTAAGGCAGATAGCTCAGAGACTCTCCGAGCCGAGGAAATAGCCATCAAAAACAGAACATTCCAAGATAAAAGTTTAATATCAATGGAATGAATGGGTTCCAACGGAACTCCTTGAAGAACTTTAAGAACCAAGTTTAAGCTCCACGGGGGAGCAACAGGTTTAAACACAGGCTTAATTCTAACCAAAGCCTGGCAAAATGCCTGGACGTCTGGAACCTCTGCCAGACGTTTGTGCAAAAGAATAGACAGAGCAGAAATCTGTCCCTTTAAGTAACTAGCTGATAATCCTTTGTCCAAGCCCTCTTGGAGAAAAGACAATATTCTAGGAATCCTAACCTTACTCCATGAGTAATTCTTGGATTCACACCAATAAAGATATTTACTCCATATCTTGTGGTAGATTTTCCTGGTAACAGGCTTTCGTGCCTGTATTAAAGTATCAATGACTGACTCGGAGAAGCCACGCTTTGATAGAATCAAGCGTTCAATCTCCATGCAGTCAGTCTCAGAGAAATTAGATTTGGATGATTGAAAGGACCTTGTATCAGAAGGTCCTGTCTTAGAGGCAGAGTCCATGGTGGAAAGGATGACATGTCCACTAGGTCTGCATACCAAGTCCTGCGTGGCCACGCAGGTGCTATCAGAATCACCGATGCTCTCTCCTGTTTGATTTTGGCAATCAGTCAATGGAGCAGAGGAAACGGTGGAAACACATAAGCCAGGTTGAAGAACCAAGGCGCTGCTAGAGCATCTATCAGCGTCGCTTCTGAGTCCCTGGACCTGGATCCATAACAAGGAAGCTTGGCGTTCTGGCGAGACGTCATGAGATCCAACTCTGGTTTGCCCCAACGATGAATCAACTGAGCAAACGCCTCCGGATGGAGATCCCACTCCCCCGGATGGAAAGTCTGACGACTTAGAAATTCCGCCTCCCAGTTCTCCACGCCTGGGATATGGATTGCTGACAGGTGGCAAGAGTGGTACTCTGCCCAGCGAATTATATTTGAGACTTCTAACATCGCTAGGGAACTCCTGGTTCCCCCTTGATGGTTGATGTAAGCCACAGTCGTGATGTTGTCCGACTGAAATATGATGAACCTCAGTGTTGCTAACTGAGGCCAAGCCAGAAGAGCATTGAATATCGCTCTTAACTCCAGAATATTTATTGGAAGGAGTTTCTCCTCCTGAGTCCACGATCCCTGTGCCTTCAGGGAATTCCAGACTGCACCCCAACCTAGAAGGCTGGCATCTGTTGTTACAATTGTCCAATCTGGCCTGCGAAAGGTCATACCCTTGGACAGGTGTACCCGAGACAATCACCAGAGAAGAGAATCTCTGGTCTCTTGATCCAGATTTAGCAGAGGGGACAAATCTGTGTAATCCCCATTCCACTGACTCAGCATGCATAATTGCAGCGGTCTGAGATGAAGGCGCGCAAATGGCACTATGTCCATTGCCGCTACTATTAAGCCGATTACCTCCATACACTGAGCTACCGAAGGGCGCGGAATGGAGTGAAGAACATGGCAAGCATTTAGAAGTTTTGATAACCTGGACTCCGTCAGGTAAATTTTCATTTCTACAGAATCTATAAGAGTCCCTAAGAAGGAGACTCTTGTGAGTGGGGATAGAGAACTCTTTTCCTCATTCACTTTCCACCCGTGCGACCTCAGAAATGCCAGAACTATCTCTGTATGAGACTTGGCAACTTGAAAGCTTGACGCCTGTATCAGGATGTCGTCTAGACACGGAGCCACCGCTATGCCTCGCGGTCTTAGAACCGCCAGAAGTGAGCACAGAACCTTTGTAAAGATTCTCGGGGCTGTAGCCAACCCGAAGGGAAGAGCTACAAATTGGTAATGCCTGTCTAGAAAGGCAAACCTTAGAAACCGATGATGATCTTTGTGAATCGGTATGTGAAGGTAGGCATCCTTTAAGTCCACTGTGGTCATGTACTGACCTTCTTGGATCATGGGTAGGATGGTCCGAATAGTTTCCATTTTGAAAGATGGAACTCTGAGGAATTTGTTTAAGATCTTTAGATCCAAAATTGGTATGAAGGTTCCCTCTTTTTTGGGAACCACAAACAGATTCGAATAAAAACCCTGTCCTTGTTCCGTCCGCGGAACTGGATGGATCACTCCAATAACTAGGAGGTCTTGCACACAGCGTAGGAATGCCTCTTTCTTTATCTGATTTGCAGATAGCCTTGAAAGATGAAATCTCCCTTGTGGAGGAAAAGCTTTGAAGTCCAGAAGATATCCCTGAGATATGATCTCCAACGCCCAGGGATCCTGAACATCTCTTGCCCACGCCTGGGCGAAGAGAGAAAGTCTGCCCCCTACTAGATCCGTCGCCGGATAGGGGGCCGTTCCTTCATGCTGTCTTAGAGGCAGCAGCAGGCTCTCTGGCCTGCTTGCCTTTGTTCCAGGACTGGTTAGGTTTCCAGGCCTGCTTAGATTGAGCAAAAGTTCCCTCTTGTTTTGAAGCGGAGGAAGTTGATGCTGCACCTGCCTTGAAATTTCGAAAGGCACGACAATTAGACTGTTTGGCCTTTGCTTTGGCCCTGTCCTGAGGAAGGGTGTGACCCTTACCTCCAGTAATGTCAGCATTAATTTCCTTCAAACCAGGCCCGAATAAGGTCTGCCTCTTGAAAGGAATGTTGAGTAATTTAGACTTCGAAGTCACGTCAGTTGACCAGGATTTAAGCCATAGTGCCCTACGCGCTTGGATGGCGAATCCGGAATTCTTAGCCGTTAGTTTAGTCAAATGAACAATGGCATCAGAAACAAATGAGTTAGCTAGCTTAAGTGTTCTAAGCTTGTCAATAATTTCAGTCAATGGAGCTGTATGGATGGCCTCTTCCATGGCCTCAAACCAGAATGCCGCCGCGGCCGTGACAGGTGCAATGCATGCAAGGGGCTGTAAAATAAAACCTTGTTGAATAAACATTTTCTTAAGGTAACCCTCCAATTTTTTATCCATTGGATCTGAAAAAGCACAACTGTCCTCAACCGGGATAGTAGTACGCTTTGCTAAAGTAGAAACTGCTCCCTCCACCTTAGGGACCGTCTGCCATAAGTCCCGTGTAGTGGCGTCTATAGGAAACATTTTTCTAAATATAGGTGGTGGGGAAAAAGGCACACCCGGTCTATCCCACTCCTTGCTAATAATTTCTGTAAGCCTTTTAGGTATAGGAAAAACATCAGTACACACCGGTACCGCATAGTATTTATCCAGCCTACACAATTTCTCTGGTACTGTAACTGTGTTACAGTCATTCAGAGCAGCTAATACCTCCCCAAGCAACACACGGAGGTTCTCAAGCTTAAATTTAAAATTAGAAATCTCTGAATCAGGATTCCCCGAATCAGAGATGTCACCCACAGACTGAAGCTCTCAGTCCTCATGATCTGCATATTGTGACGCAGTATCAGACATGGCCCTTACAGCATCTGCGCGCTCTGTATTTCTCCTAACCCCAGAGCAATCGCACTTGCCTCTTAATTCAGGCAACCTGGATAATACCTCTGACAGGGTATTATTCATGATTGCAGCATGTCCTGCAAGGTAATCGCTATGGGCGTCCCTGATGTAATTGGCGCCATATTAGCGTGCATCCTCTGAGCGGGAGGCGAAGGGTCTGACACGTGGGGAGAGTTAGTCGGCATAACTTCCCCCTCGTCAGAATCTTCTGGTGATATTTCTTTTATATTTAAAGACTGATCTTTACTGTTTAAGGTGAAATCAATACATTTAGTACTCATTCTCCTATGGGGCTCCACCATGGCTTTCAAACATAATGAACAAGTAGTTTCCTCTGTGTCAGACATGTTTAAACAGACTAGCAATGAGACTAGCAAGCTTGGAAAACACTTTAAACAAGTTTACAAGCAATATAAAAAACGTTACTGCACCTTTAAGAAACACAAATTTTGTCAAAATTTGAAATAACAGTGAAAAAAGGCAGTTACACTAACGAAATTTTTACAGTGTATGTAACAAGTTAGCAGAGCATTGCACCCACTTGCAAATGGATGATTAACCCCTTAATACCCCAAAAATAATAAAAGACAAAAACGTTTTTTTGTTTTTTTTTCAAACAGTCACAACAACTGCCACAGTTCTACTGTGGCTTTTTACCTCCCTCAAAAACGACTTTGAAGCCTTTTGAGCCCTCCAGAGATGTCCTGGATCATGCAGGAAGAAGCTGGATGTCTGTGTCTGTAATTTTTGCTGTGCAAAAAAATGGCAAAATAGGCCCCTCCCACTCATATTACAACAGTGGAAAGCCTAAGGAAACTGTTTCTAGGCCAAATTCAAGCCAGCCATGTGGAAAAAAACTAGGCCCCAATAAGTTTTATCACCAAATACATATAAAAACGATTAAACATGCCAGCAAACGTTTTATATTACATTTTAATAAGAGTATGCATGTCTATTAATAAGCCTGATACCAGTAGCTATCACTGCATTTAAGGCTTTACTTACATTAGTTCGGTATCAGCAGCATTTTCTAGCAAATTCCATCCCTAGAAAAATATTAACTGCACATACCTTATTGCAGGAAAACCTGCACGCCATTCCCTCTCTGAAGTTACCTCACTCCTCAGAATATGTGAGAACAGCCATGGATCTTAGTTACTTCTGCTAAGATCATAGAAAACGCAGGCAGATTTTTCTTCTAAATACTGCCTGAGATAAACAGTACACTCCGGCACCATTTAAAAATAACAAACTTTTGATTGAAGAATAAACTAAGTATAAAACACCACACTCCTCTTACGACCTCCATCTTGGTTGAGGCTTGCAAGAGAATGACTGGATATGACAGTTAGGGGAGGAGCTATATAGCAGCTCTGCTGTGGGTGATCCTCTTGCAACTTCCTGTTGGGAAGGAGAATATCCCATAAGTAATGGATGATCCGTGGACTGGATACACTTAACAAGAGAAAAGGATAACACAAACAAATATAATGTATGCCACGTCTATATACACTAAGTAGCTATAATGCAAAAATGATTAGAGGGGCTGATTACATATTTTATATGGATGCCAATTCAACCTATAAACTAGAATACGTAGGGTGAATGCACCTTTACACTAAAAGGAACTGTCTGCACCAAAATTGTTATTGCTTAAAAAGATAGATAAAGCCTTTGCTACCCATTCCCCAGTTTTGCACAAAATCAACATTGTTATATTAATATACTTTATAACCTTTAAACCTCTAAATGTCTGCCTGTTTCTTTATTAGCTTTTCACAACAGGACACTGCTAGTTGATGTGGGCCATATAGATAACAGTGTGCTCTCTCCCTTGGAGTTGTGCATGACACTGCACTAACTGGCTAAAATGCAAGTCAATAGATAATAGTCATGTGATCAGGGGGCTGTCAGAAGAAGCTTAGATACAAGGTAATCACAGAGGTAAAAAGTGTATTAATATAACAGTGTTGGTTATGCAAAGCTGAGGAATGGGTAATAAAGGGATTATCTAACTTTTTAAACAATACAAACTCAGGAGTAACCTGTCCCTATAAAAATGTTTTAACAGGGAACTTATTATGCTCTGTCCAGAAATTTATGAAACATGGTGAAAAAAAATTAATAAAATGCTTGTGCCCTCAGATGCCTAGCCATACGCACTACTGCCATCAAAGCAAAAGCTGATATCTGTAAGCTATTGGAATGGGAATTTTAGATGATCCAGGGAACACACAACCAAAGTTGGAATCTTAGCTGACATATACATCCTTACAAAATTGGTAAGTCATTATAAAATATATATATATTTTGTTTAAATGGGTTAAACACATGGGTAAATTCATGTTATGGAGCTGCAAGAATTTCAGTTCATGAGTAGTAAACTGCCAGTTAGCCAATCATAAGCAGCAGCTGTACATTCCCACCAGCGGTTTCCTGCCAGGGAGCCGCAATACTTGTGACTCCTTAGATGGACTTTACCTATCTGTGTGTAATCCCAACAATTACCTAGAAGTAATGCAAAAAATAACACTCTAATGAATTAGAGCATTAAAAGGGATGTTGTATATTAAAACTGTCTCCCCCTTTATTGTGTGACCAATAATCCATTTTACCTACTGGAATGTATTAAATTGCAAATTAAAGTTTGTCTTTTTAAATAGCTGCCATTTTAAAAACACCAACTATATGGAACATTTTATACTGCAGTACTGGCTATAAAAGAAAAACTACTGAAACAAGAGACAGCAACAGAAATTGACCACCCAATGGGGATGGGAGATCTGAGCCCATTTTAAAAGAATGTTCCTGCCACTGCTTTAAATGCAATTAACTCTTCTATGATGATTGCATGAGTACATTGTCCCTTTAAAATTTGCACTAGAATATACCATTAACAAACTATAAAGTAAATATATATATATATATATGTTACATACCACTTCTGCAGCACCTCCTTTTACAACAGACTTTATGTAGATTCCAAGTTTGTCTTGCCCAGCACCCTAAACAAATTAAAAACATAAGAATAATTAATAGACATTTTAAAAACAAACCAAAAGTTTCTTCTTTGCAAATATTTCAATTTATTATTACACATTCCAATTTTATTAAACATTAATAGTTAATGCTATGCGATTCCAATAGAAATGAATGTCAACATTTTTTCTAAAAACGGATCAAATTAAAGGGATACTGAACTCAAATTTTTTTTCTTTTGTGATTCAGGTAGAGTATGCAATTTTAAGCAACTTTCTAATTTACTCCTATTATCAATTCGTGCTTTTTCAAATAAAGATACAAAGAAAAATTGATAATAGGAGTAAATTAGAAAGTTGCTTGAAATTGCCTGCACTATCTGAATCATGAAAGGAAAAAAATTGGGTTTAGTATCCATTTAAGACTATTTATATTTATTATATGCATTAATACCAGTGTGCAAAATGGCAGCACTAGAGACCCCCCCCCCCCCCAGTACATCATTGACTTCAAGGTACTTCTAAGAGTGTTTTTTGCTTTTCAGTGCATATTTTAATAGAATTGAATATGTGTATATCTCAAAGAATGTGCTGCCATTGAAGAAAATATATGGGGGGGTTTGAACAAATAAATCAGACATTTTTGAAGGTGCATGGACCATTCAAGACCCTTATAAAACACACACCGCTGCTGATTGACTGACTTCAGCAAGAGATACACCTTACTAATATATTTGTGTGATCAAACATTTCCATAGCTATGAAACAAACACATTTTCTTAAAGCAGGGGTCGACAAATCTGTATAAAATTTAGGAGCCACTAAGAATATTTAGGAGCCGGACATATTTTTAGGAGCCTGAAAGTGGTATTTGTAAATAGATCTATGGAGAATAACTCAAAAAGTTAGGAGTCAGGGGTAAATTTCTAGGAGCCAGTGGCTACCTGGCTCCTGGGTTTGTCGAGCCCTGTCTTAAAGGGATATGAAACTCAAATGCTTTCTTTCGTGATTCAGATAGAGCATGCAATTTTAAGCAACTTTCTAATTTACTTCTATGAGCATTTTTTCTTTGTTCTCTTAGTATCATTATTTGAAAAGCAGGAATGTACCCACCAATCAGCAAGCGCTACCCAGGGTGCTGAACCAAAAATGGGCCGGCTCCTATGCTTACATTCCTGCTTTTCAAATAAAGATACCAAGAGAGCAAAGAAGAATTGATAATAGGAGTAAATTAGAAAGTTGCTTAAAATTGCCTGCTCTATCTGAATCACGAAAGAAATATGTGGGTTTCGTATCCATTTAAGCTTGGACATAAAAGCTGAAAAAGAAAATGCACTATTAATAGAATTGCACTATTGCTTGTTTATAACAGTTTTTAAACCCTGCAGATGTATTAAACAATGTATTAAACACATAGCTAAAGTCAGCTCCAAAGTAGCAATGCACTACTGGAAACTAGCTGAACACATCTGCTGAGACAACGACAAGAGACAAATGTATGTACCCATTGACCACCAGCTAAGCTCCTATTATTGCAGTATATGTACATATTTAAAAAAAAACATACAGAGAAAACAAAGTAAATTTAAATGTCTTAAAATTACATAAATCTATCTATACAGGGAGTGCAGAATTATTAGGCAAATGAGTATTTCGACCACATCATCCTCTTTATGCATGTTGTCTTACTCCAAGCTGTATAGGCTCGAAAGCCTACTACCAATTAAGCATATTAGGTGATGTGCATCTCTGTAATGAGAAGGGGTGTGGTCTAATGACATCAACACCCTATATCAGGTGTGCATAATTATTAGGCAACTTCCTTTCCTTTGGCAAAATGGGTCAAAAGAAGGACTTGACAGGCTCAGAAAAGTCAAAAATAGTGAGATATCTTGCAGAGGGATGCAGCACTCTTAAAATTGCAAAGCTTCTGAAGCGTGATCATCGAACAATCAAGCGTTTCATTCAAAATAGTCAACAGGGTCACAAGAAGCGTGTGGAAAAACCAAGGCGCAAAATAACTGCCCATGAACTGAGAAAAGTCAAGTGTGCAGCTGCCAAGATGCCACTTGCCACCAGTTTGGCCATATTTCAGAGCTGCAACATCACTGGAGTGCCCAAAAGCACAAGGTGTGCAATACTCAGAGACATGGCCAAGGTAAGAAAGGTTGAAAGACAACCACCACTGAACAAGACACACAAGCTGAAACGTCAAGACTGGGCCAAGAAATATCTCAAGACTGATTTTTCTAAGGTTTTATGGACTGATGAAATGAGAGTGAGTCTTGATGGGCCAGATGGATGGGCCCGTGTCTGGATTGGTAAAGGGCAGAGAGCTCCAGTCCGACTCAGACGCCAGCAAGGTGGAGGTGGAGTACTGGTTTGGGCTGGTATCATCAAAGATGAGCTTGTGGGGCCTTTTCGGGTTGAGGATGGAGTCAAGCTCAACTCCCAGTCCTACTGCCAGTTTCTGGAAGACACCTTCTTCAAGCAGTGGTACAGGAAGAAGTCTGCATCCTTCAAGAAAAACATGATTTTCATGCAGGACAATGCTCCATCACACGCGTCCAAGTACTCCACAGCGTGGCTGGCAAGAAAGGGTATAAAAGAAGAAAATCTAATGACATGGCCTCCTTGTTCACCTGATCTGAACCCTATTGAGAACCTGTGGTCCATCATCAAATGTGAGATTTACAAGGAGGGAAAACAGTACACCTCTCTGAACAGTGTCTGGGAGGCTGTGGTTGCTGCTGCACGCAATGTTGATGGTGAACAGATCAAAACACTGACAGAATCCATGGATGGCAGGCTTTTGAGTGTCCTTGCAAAGAAAGCTGGCTATATTGGTCACTGATTTGTTTTTCAGAAATGTATATTTGTGAACGTTGAGATGTTATATTGGTTTCACTGGTAAAAATAAATAATTGAAATGGGTATATATTTGTTTTTTGTTAAGTTGCCTAATAATTATGCACAGTAATAGTCACCTGCACACTCAGATATCCCCCTAAAATAGCTATAACTAAAAACAAACTAAAAACTACTTCCAAAACTATACAGCTTTGATATTAATGAGTTTTTTGGGTTCATTGAGAACATGGTTGTTGTTCAATAATAAAATTAATCCTCAAAAATACAACTTGCCTAATAATTCTGCACTCCCTGTATCTATCGTATATATATATATATATATATATATATATATATATATATATATATATATTTGTATCTGTCAATCTATCATCTATCTATTTTTGTATCTATTTTTTAGATAACATTTTTTGTTAACTATCTGTTTTTGTATCTTTCTATTCTATTTATTTAATCTAAAAAAAAATATCAATTTTTGTATCTATCGTTATCTATTTATCTATCTTTTTAGTTATCTATATATAATGCTTGTGTCTAAATAGATAGACAGACATTATAGATAGATAGATAAAGTGTTGCAATAAACAAACTAAGGGGAAATAGTTTGTAATATTACGACATGTTTTTAAAATAATATATTAACTGGGCAAATATTGATGTGCAAATAGAATTTGATTTTCTATTTTTTTTCAAAAAGTCTAAAATTTTTGCTTTATCAGTATAGAGTCCAAGGAATATTATATCAGGATGCACAAAGAGAAAACTGTATCGTCTTAACACAAAGAAAAACTTATCACTATTTGCATTTTTTAATTGCATTTTATATGCAGCTAATGTACATAATCAAGTATTACATACAGACCAACTGATTTGTCAAATAAAGCCCCCCCCCAGAAATGCTTGCGATGTGAGCCTTCATATCTCAAACTTCCTATACTTCTAATGACGGTTCACAGGAAGCAAAATGCGTCGAGTCCATAGACACAGAGCAGTGAATAAACACATTAACAATTAGCCCTAATTAACTTCAATCAAGAGAAATAAAAAAAACAGAATTTATGCTTACCTGATAAATTACTTTCTCCAACGGTGTGTCCGGTCCACGGCGTCATCCTTACTTGTGGGATATTCTCTTCCCCAACAGGAAATGGCAAAGAGCCCAGCAAAGCTGGTCACATGATCCCTCCTAGGCTCCGCCTACCCCAGTCATTCGACCGACGTACAGGAGGAAATATGCATAGGAGAAACCATATGATACCGTGGTGACTGTAGTTAGAGAAAATAATTCATCAGACCTGATTAAAAAAACCAGGGCGGGCCGTGGACCGGACACACCGTTGGAGAAAGTAATTTATCAGGTAAGCATAAATTCTGTTTTCTCCAACATAGGTGTGTCCGGTCCACGGCGTCATCCTTACTTGTGGGAACCAATACCAAAGCTTTAGGACACGGATGAAGGGAGGGAGCAAATCAGGTCACCTAAATGGAAGGCACCACGGCTTGCAAAACCTTTCTCCCAAAAATAGCCTCTGAAGAAGCAAAAGTATCAAATTTGTAAAATTTGGCAAAAGTGTGCAGTGAAGACCAAGTCGCTGCCTTACATATCTGGTCAACAGAAGCCTCGTTCTTGAAGGCCCATGTGGAAGCCACAGCCCTAGTGGAATGAGCTGTGATTCTTTCAGGAGGCTGCCGTCCGGCAGTCTCATAAGCCAATCGGATAATGCTTTTAAGCCAAAAAGAAAGAGAGGTAGAAGTTGCTTTTTGACCTCTCCTTTTACCAGAATAAACAACAAACAAAGAAGATGTTTGTCTGAAATCTTTAGTAGCCTCTAAATAGAATTTTAGAGCACGGACTACGTCCAAATTGTGTAACAAACGTTCCTTCTTTAAAACTGGATTCGGACACAAAGAAGGTACAACAATCTCCTGGTTAATATTTTTGTTGGAAACAACTTTCGGAAGAAAACCAGGCTTAGTACGCAAAACCACCTTATCTGCATGGAACACCAGATAGGGCGGAGAACACTGCAGAGCAGATAACTCAGAAACTCTTCTAGCAGAAGAAATTGCAACCAAAAACAAAACTTTCCAAGATAATAACTTAATATCTACGGAATGTAAGGGTTCAAACGGAACCCCTTGAAGAACTGAAAGAACTAGATTAAGACTCCAGGGAGGAGTCAAAGGTCTGTAAACAGGCTTGATTCTAACCAGAGCCTGAACAAACGCTTGAACGTCTGGCACAGCTGCCAGCCTTTTGTGAAGTAAAACAGATAAAGCAGAGATCTGTCCCTTCAGAGAACTTGCAGATAATCCTTTCTCCAAACCTTCTTGTAGAAAGGATAGAATCTTAGGAATTTTTATCTTGTTCCATGGGAATCCTTTAGATTCACACCAACAGATATATTTTTTCCATATTTTATGGTAAATCTTTCTAGTTACAGGCTTTCTAGCCTGAATAAGAGTATCTATTACGGAATCTGAAAACCCACGCTTTGATAAAATCAAGCGTTCAATCTCCAAGCAGTCAGTTGGAGGGAAACCAGATTCGGATGTTCGAATGGACCTTGAACAAGAAGGTCCTGTCTCAAAGGTAGCTTCCATGGTGGAGCCGATGACATATTCACCAGGTCTGCATACCAAGTCCTGCGTGGCCACGCAGGAGCTATCAAGATCACCGAAGCCCTCTCCTGATTGATCCTGGCTACCAGCCTGGGAATGAGAGGAAACGGTGGGAATACATAAGCTAGGTTGAAGGTCCAAGGTGCTACTAGTGCCAAAAAACTCTTAGCCATCTCCGTGGAGATGTTGCCTGTGCAACGGCAAAGAGAATGACTGGGGTAGGCGGAGCCTAGGAGGGATCATGTGACCAGCTTTGCTGGGCTCTTTGCCATTTCCTGTTGGGGAAGAGAATATCCCACAAGTAAGGATGACGCCGTGGACCGGACACACCTATGTTGGAGAAAACATTATTCTCCAGCGGTTTATTATGAATTGTTACTTTGTTAGTAGTCCGTGCAGCGTTTTGCAAGTTGCTATGCTTTATTTTATGTTTGGATCTTTTGCAAGGGAACACTTAAAGGGACATCAAACCCACATTTTTTTCTTTCACGATTCAGATAGAGCATCCAATTCTAAGCAACTTTCCAATTTACTCCTATTATCAATTTTTCTTCATTCTGTATTTTTAATTGAAAAGGCAGGAATGTAAGCTTAGGAGCTGGCCCATTTTTGGTTCAGCACCCTGAGTAGTGCTTACTGATTGTTGGATACATTTAGCCACCAATCAGCAAGCACTACCCAGGTCTGAAGCAAAAATGGTCTGGCTCCTAAACTTACATTCCTGCTGTTCAAATAAAGATACCAGGAGAACAAAGAAAAATTGATAATAGGAATAAATTAGAAAGCTGTGTAAAATTGCATGCCCTATCTAAATAACGAAAGAAAAGAAAATGTGTTTCATATCCTTTTAACCCCTTAATGACCGCAGCACTTTTCCCATTTTCTGTCCATTTGGGACCAAGGCTATTTTTACATTTCTGCGGTGTTTGTGTTTAGCTGTAATTTTCCTCTTGCTCATTTACTGTATCCACACATATTATATACCGTTTTTCTCGCCATTAAATGGACTTTATAAAGATACCATTATTTTCATCATATCTTATAATTTACTATAAAAAAATTATATAATATGAGGACAAAATGGAAAAAAACACACTTTTTCTAACTTTGACCCCCAAAATCTGTTACACATCTACAACCACCAAAAAACACCCATGCTAAATAGTTTCTAAATTTTGTCCTGAGTTTAGAAATACCCAATGTTTACAGGTTCTTTGCTTTTTTTGCAAGTTATAGGGCCATAAATATAAGTAGCACTTTGCTATTTCCAAACCCCTTTTTTTCAAAATTAGCGCTAGTTACATTTGGACACTGATATCTTTCAGGAATCCCTAAATATCCATTGACATGTATATATTTTTTTTTAGAAGACACCCCAAAGTATTGATCTAGGCCAATTTTGGTATATTTCATGCCACCCTTTCACCGCCAAATGCAATCAAATAAAGAAAATCGTTCACTTTTTCACAATTTTTTTCACAAACTTTAGGTTTCTCACTGAAATTATTTACAAACAACTTGTGCAATTATGGCATAAATGGTTGTAAATGCTTCTCTGGTATCCCCTTTGTTCAGAAATAGCAGACATGTATGGCTTTTGTTGTTGCTTTTTGGTAATTAGAAGGACGCTAAATGCCACTGCGCACCACACGTGTATTATGCCCAGCAGTGAAGGGGTTAATTAGGGAGCATGTAGGGAGCTTCTAGAGTTACTTTTAGCTTTAGTGTAGTGTAGTAGACAACCCAAAGTATTGATCTAGGCCCATTTTGGTATATTTCATGCCACCATTTCACCACCAGATGCGATCAAATTAAAAATAACGTTAAATTTTTCACAATTTTAGGTTTCTCACTGAAATCATTTACAAGCAGCTTGAGCAAGTATTTCACAAATGGTTGTAAATGCTTCTCTGGGATCCCTTTTGTTCAGACATAGCAGACATATATGTCTTTGGCGTTGCTTTTTGGTAATTAGAAGGCCGCTAAATGCCGCTACGCATCACACGTGTATTATGTCTAGCAGTGAAGGGGTTAATTAGGTAGCTTGTAGGGAGCTTGCAGGGTTAATTTTAGCTTTAGTGTAGAGATCAGCCTCCCACCTGACACATCACACCCCCTGATCCCTCCCAAACAGCTCCCTTCCCTCCCCCACCCCACAATTGTCCACCCCATCATAAGTACTGGCAGAATGTCTGCCAGTACAAAAATAAAGGAAATCTTTGTTTGTTTTTTAAAAAACATTGTATAGCATATTTACATATGCTGCTGTTTAGGATCCCCCTTAGCCCCAAACCTCCCTGATCCCCCCTCAAACATCTCTCTAACCATCCCCCTTTGCCTTTTTGGGGGCCATCTTGGGTACTGGCAGCTATCTGCCAGTACCCAGTTTACATTTTTTCCCAGTTTTTTTTCTGTAGTGTAGCTTCCCTCCCACATACCAACCCAACACCCCCTGATTTAGCTTTTTATTTTAATTTTAATTATGTTTTAGAACTCTGATCACCAAATCCTATGGTGCATATTTTCTGTAGTGTAGCGGTTCCCACCCGCTCCCTCCCGTGCACGCGCCCGCCCCCTCCCCATCGTGCACGCACGCGTGTCCGTGCGCGCCCCCGGTCATCCCCGCCCACCACTGGGCCCATCGATGGCCGTCACCCGCCTCCCACGTCGGCTCCCACCCACCAACGATACCGGCCATCGATGTCCGGTGCAGGGAGGGCCACAGAGTGGCTCTCTCTGCATCGGATGGCCATACATGGCTATTGCAGGATGCCTCCATATCGAGGCATCACTGCAATAACCGGAAAGCAGCTGGAAGCGAGCAGGATCGCTTCCAGCTGCTTTCCACATCGAGGACGTGCAGGGTACGTCCTCAGGCGTTAACTGCCTTTTTTTTGAGGACGTACCCTGCACGTCCTCGGTCATTAAGGGGTTAATTATCTAAGCATCTTATGACATTCCCCTGACTTCGCGGGCGTGAGCACAATGTTATCTGTATGGCCCCACATGAACTAGCAGTCTCGTGCTGTGAAAAGCTAATAAAAAAGCGTGTGATAAGAGGCCGTCTGTAGTGGCTTAGAACCAGGCAGAAAGTTGGAGGTTTAAAGGTTATAAAGTATATTAATATAACAATGTTGGTTGTGCAAAGCTGGGGAATGGGTAGTAAAAGGCATTTTCTATCTTTTTAAACAATAACAATTTTAGTGTTGACTGTCCCTTTAAATATAGCAAAGGTTTATAGGAAGCAAGGGTTTTTTTTTTTGCTACATGTAGGATGACAAATTCAGAGCAATATATGCAAATAACATGTGAGTTCAGGGCATTTTAAATAATAAAAATAATTTTAGTAGTTATGGCATATCCCATACATCCTCCACAGAATCTGACTGTGTGGCTGCTTCAAATTGTGATGAGTGAAATGTTCTTAATGCTAATCACTTGATTTACAATTTAGTGGTGCCTCCATCATCATCAAACTTGGATTGTAATTATCTGACTGTTTAAAGGCAATTATACCTGTAGGTTTGCAATTAAAATGTCCTAAAGCTGCATAGAAAACTTAACAAAGCTACTGTAAAGTCCTTAATCTCTAACAATGGAATATCATTTCACATGTATCCGGTAATCCACCCTCCACATGCCCAGAATATCTAATACATTTGTCAGACATATTGTGAACCACTTTACATGCCACCTACAGACACAACCGTATAAGGCTTTAACAAAGGAAGGCTATTATCCAGCGCTACTCTTCCACCTCATTCTATCTGCAACAGGGTTGCCCACCTTAATGACTAATCCATACAGCTGATAACTATACCTATGAGTATGTGTCAGGTTTTGGTACATGTAGTAAACAAGGGTGAATCCAAATTGGTGGCGGAAACAAAGGCAGTCATAAATCTTCAGTGTGCAAGACTGGTATTTCTTGTTTTATTATTTAAATTACACTCTGATATCTACATCTCTTGCTTGGGTAGAGAAGTATGTTGTAAATAGGGGAACACCTGTACATATATGGCTATGATAGCTCTGAGAATTATGCTGCTACAAAAATGATTGCACCCCTACTCAGCATCCACTTGAACTACAAATGATAGCTGGCCACCTCCATAACCTACCCCCCCCCCGCAGATCCCTTCGATAATATTTATTTCCCCCCCCCCATTACACTTTGTATGTTCCATAGTGTAGCGGCCCCACCCCCTCCCGTCCCCGTGCGCGCTCCCAGTGCACCTGGGCATGATCCCGCCCCCTCTAACGTATTTCCCCCAGTGATGGGCCGCCCACCTGCCTCCCTGCAATGGCTCCCACCCATCAACGATCGGCACCATCGCTGGCTGATGCAGAGAGGGCCACAGAGTGGCCCTCTCTGCATCCGTGGGTAAAAAAGGTATTGCAGTGATGCCTCAATATCGAGGCATCACTGCAATACCTTGAAAGCAGCCGGAAGCGATCACGATCGCTTTTACAGCTTGAAACCCCAGAGGACATGCCAGGCACGTCCTTGGTCACTAACACCCCATGTAGGACTGCCTGGCACGTCCTTGGTCACTAACACCCCATGTAGGACTGCCTGGCACGTCCTTGGTCACTAACACCCCATGTAGGACTGCCTGGCACGTCCTTGGTCACTAACACCCCATGTAGGACTGCCTGGCACGTCCTTGGTCACTAAAACCCCATGTAGGACTGCCTGGCACGTCCTTGGTCACTAACACCCCATGTAGGACTGCCTGGCACGTCCTTGGTCACTAACACCCCATGTAGGACTGCCTGGCACGTCCTTGGTCACTAACACCCCATGTAAGACTGCCTGGCACGTCCTTGGTCACTAACACCCCATGTAAGACTGACTGGCACGTCCTTGGTCACTAACACCCCATGTAGGACTGCCTGGCACGTCCTTGGTCACTAACACCCCATGTAGGACTGCCTGGCACGTCCTTGGTCACTAACACCCCATGTAGGACTGCCTAGCACGTCCTCGGTCGTTAAGGGATTAAACTAAACATAACATTTTTGTTCTGTTTCAGGACAAATTAAAGTGAAGGTAAAGTTTTCACTTACAGAACAGAGCCCTGCATGTGTTAATATTAATATAACACAATCGCTAAGTTTTTTTCTCTATTACATTTCTAGTTTAAAAAAAGATATATGTTTATAAATTGTGACTCCTCCCAACCCCTATTTCCTGGTTTTCAGCTTAGTGACGTATAGAGCGGCCCCACCCGCTCTCTACGTCTCTCAAAAGCACGCTCCTGTTGCAGCTTCTAACTGCGCATGTGCTGCTCGCCGAATTCGCTTTCATCTGCGCATGCGATAATCGCCGATGCTTTTTCAGTATTGGAATTCCTTACTGTTACAAATATGCATGCGCCAAATGGGAGCGCGCATGGATTCCGATCAGAAGAATAATTTTATTGCCCATGCGCAAATGAATCAAGGGGCGGATGATGTGGATTGACGGCCCCCTAACGGCTCGAAATTCAACTGTTTTTTTAGAATAACGTGATCGACACGAAAAAACAAAACAAAAAAACGGGTTGAATTGATGGATCATTTATGAATTGTTTTATAATGGGAATAACTTCATATATACACAATGATATGAAAAATGATGAATGAAAGTCATATTGATTTCACAAACATTCTGTAATACATCGACAATAAGGTAACTTTACCTTCACTTTAATAATAAACAGTGGGAGAGTCAGAATAAGCGCTGCCAACAATATGCAACAGCTCTGCAAATCATAAAAAGTTAGTATTTTCCTTTATAAACTAAGAGTTTCAAATGGAGAACAAAAGAAAACAAACTAAGACTAAACAAAAACACAAAAGTTATTGGAATCAGGGGAAAAGTTACACACCACAATGGGGTTAGGTTTTATAAAGTATTAAGACTTAGGGATTATTCCCATTTTCCAAAGGGGATGAAAGATTTACAACAAAAGTAAAGGATTAAATATAAAATAAGGTTGTGCAAACAAAGACCACTGTAATCTAAGTGGCAGCCATCCTTGGGTGGCATTTCTTTTGAGGTATAAAACAGAATAAATATATCCGGGAGGGAAGTCTCTGATTCATGGTGATATGAAAATGAAAACCATTCCAAATCAAACCAGGTTTCACATGAAGTGTTCCATGAATAGGACAACCGCATACATATGCTTTCAAGACAAAACCTTTATTTTTCAAAAAGTAAAAAAAAAATAATAATAAAAGAAAGAGGAAACCAACTAAACAACAGTTTGTCCAGTGACTAAAGCTTAAACAAACAAAAAAAAGCGCTTAAACGGAATGTTAAAATATACACAGAGACTGCAGTTGATGAAAAGGTAACTTTTATTCTTCAAATAGATTTCCTTTAAAGGGACAGTAAAATTAGCTTTGCTATACAATGTTACAAAACACTGCTGCCATAGAGTACTAACGACACATGCACACTCCTGAGCTCTTATGAGCCTACCTCGTTTTATTCTTCAATAAAAGATACCAAGAGAACGAAGCAAATTAGATTATAGCAGTAAATTGGAAAGTTGTTTAAAATTGCATGCTCTATCTGAATCATGAAAGTTTAATTTTGAATTTACTGTTAGTTTAAAGGGGACATGAAACCCAAAAATGTTCTTTCATGATTCAGATGGAACATGCAATTTAAACAACTTTACCATTTACTTCTATTATCTAATTTGCTAAATAAATTGGATAATAGAAGTAAATTGGAAAGTTATTTCAAATCACATGCTCTATTTGAATCATGAAAGAAAAATATATACACATACACACACAATATATATATATATATATATATATATATATATATATATATACACATACATACACACACAATATATATATATATATATATATATATACACACACACACACACAATATATATATATATATATATATATATATATACACACACACACACACAATATATATATATATATATATATATATATATATATATATATATATAATACAAAGGAAAAAGCGAGGACTCAGGAACTTGAAGCCAGGTGACTTTATTGGATATACAAGGTGAGTAGCACTAACACAGGTGTGCAAGGGGTGCTAGAACTGACGCGTTTCGCGCATGCTCACATATATATATATATATATACACATACATACATTATATATATATATATATATATATATATATATATATATACACACATATATATATATATATATATATATATATATATACACACACACACATACACACATACATACCCACACGGGGTGGAAAATATCACTATTGTTTACTAGTCAGGGGTTAAAAGCTACTAGCCCAGAGGGGAAAAGTTACTAGTCTACTCAATGTTAAAGATAGGAAAAAAGTCAAATTTCAAGCCCTGTGTGTGTGCTGTGTATATGTATATCTATATCTATATCCACACACACACACATACATATATATATATATATATATATATATATATATATATACACACACACACACACACACACACACACACATACATACATACACACACACACACACATATACATACACACACACACACACACACACACACATTACAACCATGGCTAATGTACAAAACCATTGCATATCCTATGAAAAGATGCAAAACAGCATAGGTGCCTTTCAAGTGGGCTGCCCTATAGTTCTAGACCTGTGCGATTCTACGTCCATAAGATCAATACTTCTTAGGACAGGTTTTCATGGAATAGACTGATTTACAAAATATAAAAAAAACATCATAAAGTCCATAAAAACATTTGAAAATAAAAACAGAATTTATGTTTACCTGATAAATTACTTTCTCCAACGGTGTGTCCGGTCCACGGCGTCATCCTTACTTGTGGGATATTCTCCTCCCCAACAGGAAATGGCAAAGAGCCCAGCAAAGCTGGTCACATGATCCCTCCTAGGCTCCGCCTTCCCCAGTCATTCGACCGACGTAAAGGAGGAATATTTGCATAGGAGAAACCATATGATACCGTGGTGACTGTAGTTAAAGAAAATAAATTATCAGACCTGATTAAAAAACCAGGGCGGGCCGTGGACCGGACACACCGTTGGAGAAAGTAATTTATCAGGTAAACATAAATTCTGTTTTCTCCAACATAGGTGTGTCCGGTCCACGGCGTCATCCTTACTTGTGGGAACCAATACCAAAGCTTTAGGACACGGATGAAGGGAGGGAGCAAATCAGGTCACCTAAATGGAAGGCACCACGGCTTGCAAAACCTTTCTCCCAAAAATAGCCTCAGAAGAAGCAAAAGTATCAAACTTGTAAAATTTGGTAAAAGTGTGCAGTGAAGACCAAGTCGCTGCCTTACATATCTGATCAACAGAAGCCTCGTTCTTGAAGGCCCATGTGGAAGCCACAGCCCTAGTGGAATGAGCTGTGATTCTTTCAGGAGGCTGCCGTCCGGCAGTCTCATAAGCCAATCTGATGATGCTTTTAATCCAAAAAGAGAGAGAGGTAGAAGTTGCTTTTTGACCTCTCCTTTTTCCAGAATAAACAACAAACAAGGAAGATGTTTGTCTAAAATCCTTTGTAGCATCCAAATAGAATTTTAGAGCGCGAACAACATCCAAATTGTGCAACAAACGTTCCTTCTTTGAAACTGGATTCGGACACAAAGAAGGCACGACTATCTCCTGGTTAATGTTTTTGTTAGAAACAACTTTCGGAAGAAAACCAGGTTTAGTACGTAAAACCACCTTATCTGCATGGAACACCAGATAAGGAGGAGAACACTGCAGAGCAGATAATTCTGAAACTCTTCTAGCAGAAGAAATTGCAACCAAAAACAAAACTTTCCAAGATAATAACTTAATATCAACGGAATGTAAGGGTTCAAACGGAACCCCCTGAAGAACTGAAAGAACTAAATTGAGACTCCAAGGAGGAGTCAAAGGTTTGTAAACAGGCTTGATTCTAACCAGAGCCTGAACAAAGGCTTGAACATCTGGCACAGCTGCCAGCTTTTTGTGAAGTAACACAGACAAGGCAGAAATCTGTCCCTTCAAGGAACTTGCAGATAATCCTTTCTCCAATCCTTCTTGAAGAAAGGATAGAATCTTAGGAATTTTAACCTTGTCCCAAGGGAATCCTTTAGATTCACACCAACAGATATATTTTTTCCATATTTTGTGGTAAATTTTTCTAGTTACAGGCTTTCTGGCCTGAACAAGAGTATCAATAACAGAATCTGAGAACCCTCGCTTTGATAAGATCAAGCGTTCAATCTCCAAGCAGTCAGTTGGAGTGAGACCAGATTCGGATGTTCGAACGGACCTTGAACAAGAAGGTCTCGTCTCAAAGGTAGCTTCCATGGTGGAGCCGATGACATATTCACCAGGTCTGCATACCAAGTCCTTCGTGGCCACGCAGGAGCTATCAAGATCACCGATGCCCTCTCCTGATTGATCCTGGCTACCAGCCTGGGGATGAGAGGAAACGGCGGGAATACATAAGCTAGTTTGAAGGTCCAAGGTGCTACTAGTGCATCTACTAGAGTCGCCTTGGGATCCCTGGATCTGGACCCGTAGCAAGGAACCTTGAAGTTCTGACGAGAGGCCATCAGATCCATGTCTGGAATGCCCCACAGTTGAGTAATTTGGGCAAAGATTTCCGGATGGAGTTCCCACTCCCCCGGATGTAAGGTCTGACGACTCAGAAAATCCGCTTCCCAATTTTCCACTCCTGGGATGTGGATTGCAGACAAGTGGCAGGAGTGAGTCTCCGCCCATTGAATGATTTTGGTCACTTCTTCCATCGCCAGGGAACTCCTTGTTCCCCCCTGATGGTTGATGTACGCAACAGTCGTCATGTTGTCTGATTGAAACCGTATGAACTTGGCCTTTGCTAGCTGAGGCCAAGCCTTGAGAGCATTGAGTATCGCTCTCAGTTCCAGAATGTTTATCGGTAGAAGAGATTCTTCCCGAGACCAAAGACCCTGAGCTTTCAGGGGTCCCCAGACCGCGCCCCAGCCCATCAGACTGGCGTCGGTCGTGACAATGACCCACTCTGGTCTGCGGAAGCTCATCCCCTGTGACAGGTTGTCCAGGGACAGCCACCAACGGAGTGAATCTCTGGTCCTCTGATTTACTTGTATCGTCGGAGACAAGTCTGTATAGTCCCCATTCCACTGACTGAGCATGCACAGTTGTAATGGTCTTAGATGAATGCGCGCAAAAGGAACTATGTCCATTGCTGCTACCATCAAACCTATTACTTCCATGCACTGCGCTATGGAAGGAAGAGGAACGGAATGAAGTATTTGACAAGAGTTTAGAAGTTTTGTTTTTCTGGCCTCTGTCAGAAAAATCCTCATTTCTAAGGAGTCTATTATTGTTCCCAAGAAGGGAACCCTTGTTGACGGAGATAGAGAACTCTTTTCTACGTTCACTTTCCATCCGTGAGATCTGAGAAAGGCCAGGACAATGTCCGTGTGAGCCTTTGCTTGAGGAAGGGACGACGCTTGAATCAGAATGTCGTCCAAGTAAGGTACTACTGCAATGCCCCTTGGTCTTAGCACCGCTAGAAGGGACCCTAGTACCTTTGTGAAAATCCTTGGAGCAGTGGCTAATCCGAACGGAAGTGCCACGAACTGGTAATGCTTGTCCAGGAATGCGAACCTTAGGAACCGATGATGTTCCTTGTGGATAGGAATATGTAGATACGCATCCTTTAAATCCACCGTGGTCATGAATTGACCTTCCTGGATGGAAGGAAGAATTGTTCGAATGGTTTCCATTTTGAACGATGGAACCTTGAGAAACTTGTTTAGGATCTTGAGATCTAAGATTGGTCTGAACGTTCCCTCTTTTTTGGGAACTACGAACAGATTGGAGTAGAACCCCATCCCTTGTTCTCCTAATGGAACAGGATGAATCACTCCCATTTTTAACAGGTCTTCTACACAATGTAAGAATGCCTGTTTTTTTATGTGGTCTGAAGACAATTGAGACCTGTGGAACCTCCCCCTTGGGGGAAGCCCCTTGAATTCCAGAAGATAACCTTGGGAGACTATTTCTAGCGCCCAAGGATCCAGAACATCTCTTGTCCAAGCCTGAGCGAAGAGAGAGAGTCTGCCCCCCACCAGATCCGGTCCCGGATCGGGGGCCAACATTTCATGCTGTCTTGGTAGCAGTGGCAGGTTTCTTGGCCTGCTTTCCCTTGTTCCAGCCTTGCATTGGTCTCCAGGCTGGCTTGGCTTGAGAAGTATTACCCTCTTGCTTAGAGGACGTAGCACTTGGGGCTGGTCCGTTTCTACGAAAGGGACGAAAATTAGGTTTATTTTTGGCCTTGAAAGACCTATCCTGAGGAAGGGCGTGGCCCTTACCCCCAGTGATATCAGAGATAATCTCTTTCAAGTCAGGGCCAAACAGCGTTTTCCCCTTGAAAGGAATGTTAAGCAAATTGTTCTTGGAAGACGCATCCGCTGACCAAGATTTCAACCAAAGCGCTCTGCGCGCCACAATAGCAAACCCAGAATTTTTCGCCGCTAACCTAGCCAATTGCAAAGTGGCGTCTAGGGTGAAAGAATTAGCCAATTTGAGAGCACGGATTCTGTCCATAATCTCCTCATAAGAAGGAGAATTACTAGTGATCGCCTTTTCTAGCTCATCGAACCAGAAACACGCGGCTGTAGTGACAGGGACAATGCATGAAATTGGTTGTAGAAGGTAACCTTGCTGAACAAACATCTTTTTAAGCAAACCTTCTAATTTTTTATCCATAGGATCTTTGAAAGCACAACTATCTTCTATGGGTATAGTGGTGCGTTTGTTTAGAGTAGAAACCGCCCCCTCGACCTTGGGGACTGTCTGCCATAAGTCCTTTCTGGGGTCGACCATAGGAAACAATTTTTTAAATATGGGGGGAGGGACGAAAGGTATACCGGGCCTTTCCCATTCTTTATTTACAATGTCCGCCACCCGTTTGGGTATAGGAAAAGCTTCGGGGGGCCCCGGGACCTCTAGGAACTTGTCCATTTTACATAGTTTCTCTGGGATGATCAAATTCTCACAATCATCCAGAGTGGATAACACCTCCTTAAGCAGAGCGCGGAGATGTTCCAACTTAAATTTAAATGTAATCACATCAGGTTCAGCTTGTTGAGAAATTTTCCCTGAATCTGAAATTTCTCCCTCAGACAAAACCTCCCTGGCCCCCTCAGACTGGTGTAGGGGCCCTTCAGAAACAATATCATCAGCGTCCTCATGCTCTTCAGTATTTTCTAAAACAGAGCAGTCGCGCTTTCGCTGATAAGTGGGCATTTTGGCTAAAATGTTTTTGATAGAATTATCCATTACAGCCGTTAATTGTTGCATAGTAAGGAGTATTGGCGCGCTAGATGTACTAGGGGCCTCCTGAGTGGGCAAGACTGGTGTAGACGAAGGAGGAGATGATGCAGTACCATGCTTACTCCCCTCACTTGAGGAATCATCTTGGGCATCATTTTCTCTAAATTTTGTGTCACATAAATCACATCTATTTAAATGAGAAGGAACCTTGGCTTCCCCACATTCAGAACACAGTCTATCTGGCAGTTCAGACATGTTAAACAGGCATAAACTTGATAACAAAGTACAAAAAACGTTTTAAAATAAAACCGTTACTGTCACTTTAAATTTTAAACTGAACACACTTTATTACTGCAATTGCGAAAAAGTATGCAGGAATTGTTCAAAATTCACCAAAATTTCACCACAGTGTCTTAAAGCCTTAAAAGTATTGCACACCAAATTTGGAAGCTTTAACCCTTAAAATAACGGAACCGGAGCCGTTTTTACATTTAACCCCTTTACAGTCCCTGGTATCTGCTTTGCTGAGACCCAACCAAGCCCAAAGGGGAATACGATACCAAATGACGCCTTCAGAAAGTCTTTTCTATGTATCAGAGCTCCTCACACATGCATCTGCATGTCATGCTTCTCAAAAACAAGTGCGCAATACAGGCGCGAAAATGAGACTCTGCCTATGACTAGGGAAAGCCCCTAGAGAATAAGGTGTCCAATACAGTGCCTGCCGGTTATTTTACATAATTCCCAAGATTAAAATAATTCCTCAAGGCTATGGAGTATAAAATATGTTTATATATGAATCGTTTTAGCCCAGAAAATGTCTACAGTCTTAAAAAGCCCTTGTGAAGCCCTTATTTACTGTCTGTAATAAAATGGCTTACCGGATCCCATAGGGAAAATGACAGCTTCCAGCATTACATCATCTTGTTAGAATGTGTCATACCTCAAGCAGCAAAAGTCTGCTCACTGTTCCCCCAACTGAAGTTAATTCCTCTCAACAGTCCTGTGTGGAACAGCCATCGATTTTAGTAACGGTTGCTAAAATCATTTTCCTCTTACAAACAGAAATCTTCATCTCTTTTCTGTTTCAGAGTAAATAGTACATACCAGCACTATTTTAAAATAACAAACTCTTGATTGAATAATAAAAACTACAGTTAAACACTAAAAAACTCTAAGCCATCTCCGTGGAGATGTTGCCTGTACAACGGCAAAGAGAATGACTGGGGAAGGCGGAGCCTAGGAGGGATCATGTGACCAGCTTTGCTGGGCTCTTTGCCATTTCCTGTTGGGGAGGAGAATATCCCACAAGTAAGGATGACGCCGTGGACCGGACACACCTATGTTGGAGAAAATACACTTCCACTCACCTGGGCTCTATCCCTAGTTACAGGGGTCAAGTATTAGACACCAACAATAAAGTGATCAATTTCCAGTTCCTAAAGGATTTCATATATATTAAGTTAATAGACTTTATCTGGCACTATAAAGGGACATATTTTACCTTAAAAGGAAGAAAAAAAAATGATGTGAACTGAAGTCTAGAAACCTTTTTGTATTTTTGCCATTAGATTGAGCAGGGTAGTTTACAGCTCCAGCTCACAAAATAAATGCTCAGCTAATTAGGAATGTCAATTCTGTACCATATTTGGAGCATTCTACCCAAGCTCCCACAATAATATTGGGGAAGGGAGGAACTTGCTTGCAAAGACATGCCTGTAGCACAAACAAGATCTGTAGATTGAAGAATTTTTATTATTTGGTAAAAAAAAATAATTAAAGGGACATTATACACAATTTTTCTTTGCATAGATGTTTTGTAGATAATCCATTTATATAGTCTACACAGCTCTTTTTAAACATTTTTTTATAGTTCTGCTTATTTTTAAATAGCATTGCACTAATTTTTAGACTCCTAACCAAGCCACAAAGTTTGCTCCTGTTTATGTAAAGTATTTTCAGATGCAGAGGAAGGGGGGGGGGGGTCCTGCTGTTTTTGCTATACAGCAACTTTTAGTGGGTGTCGCAGCCTAACCTTTTCAACAGAGCTAAACTGGGAGTGTATAAGTAAGATTTTAAACAGTTTTATACTGGATTTTTAGATCAGTATCTGTGCATATTATTCTTTATAGTAGTGTCTATTACATGACAATTGGTGTATACTGTCCCTTTAACAACAGAGAATGTGAGTTGTTTTTTCTGTACCTTTAATATTACACATTTGCAGACACACCATATGATATAATATATAAAACATACCAATATTCTTAGAAGTAGCTATCAGCTGTACCTTAAAGAAATAGTCTAGTCAAAATGAAATGTTCATGATTCAGATAGAGAATGCAAATTTCAGCAACTTTCTAATTTATTTCTATGATCTATTCTTCATTCTTTTGGTATCTTTATTTGAAAAAACAAGAATGTAAGCATAGGAGCAGGCCCATTTTTGGGTCAGCACCTGGGTAGCACTTTCTGATTGGTGTCTAAATGTAGCCACCAATCAGCAAGTACTACCCAGGTGCTGAACCAAAAAAAAAAATAATAATAGGGGTAAATTAGAAAGTTGCTTAAAATTGCATGCTCTATCTGAATCACGAAAGTTTAATTTTGACTAGACTATCCCTTTAATGATTCTGCAAAATACTGTAATTTCTTAAAGGGATATGCAAAGGAAGACAAGAGAGAGTCCGTGAAATGTCAGTACCAGGTTTATTCACAATTGCATATACAAATAGGATTACTCCCAAGACATCTAAAAGGGACACTGTATTGTAAAATGTTCCAATGATCCCTTATACCTGCTGGAGTGTATTAAATTGTTACAAATAGCTCATTTACCTTATTTTTTCTGATTTTGCCTGCTGAAACCACCATCTATACGGAAAATATAAAATATTTATAAACAGGCTATGCAAACAAGAATCAGCAGTAGGAGTGGAAAAGACAGGCGATAAAATGTTCATTTTCAATTGCTCTCTCTATGTATTTTGTGTATAGGCAGAGACAAAGGATAAGGAGGTATTTATGTATAGAGAAAAAAAGATAAGATGGTCTGCTCTTTCTGCAAGCTCAGCTAATTTAATTGGGTTGTGTTTTCATTTACAAAAAAAAAACCTTTTTTACTTCTTTCTCTTTGTATATATTATTAAAGTGTAAAACTAGGTAGGGTCATAAGAGCTCAAGAGTGTGCACGTGTCTTTAGTAGTCTATGGCAGCAGTGTTTTTGCAACATCGTATAACAAAGCTACAAATAATGTTATAAAACACTGCTGCCAGAGTACTAAAGACACGTGCACACTCCTGAGCCCTTACGAGCCTACCTAGTTTTACTCTTCAATAAAAGATAAGTAAATTGGAAAGTTGTTTAAAATTGCATTCTCTATCTGATTTACAAAAGTTTGATTTTGACTTTACTGTCCCTTTAAGGGGAAAACAATTTTAAAGTACACCGTGCCTTTAAATATACATACCTGAAAGAAGTCAGTAAGCTCTTCCCTATTACCTAGTGTACCACTTTTAATGAGACATCACTAAACTTTAGTGCTTTTATGAATGTCGGCATACACACTGCAGATGTTAAAACTTGTTGAGATTGATTCTAAGCTTCATCAATTTCTGAAGCATTAAAACAGAAATTAAACCCAAATTTTTTCTTTCATGATCTAGAAAGAACATACAATTTTGATCAACTTTCAAATTTGATTCTATTATCTAATTTGCTTCATTATCTTGATATACTTTGCTGGAAAACATATCTAGATAGGCTCAGTAGCTGCTGATTGGTTGCTGAACATAGATACCTCGTGTGATTGGCTCACCCATGTGCATTGCTATTTCTTCAACAAAGGATATATAAAGAATGAAGCAAATTAGATAATAGAAGTAAATTGGAATGTTGCTTAAAATTGTATTCTCTGTCTGAATCGTCAAATAAATTTTTTGGGTTTAGTGTCTCTAAGGCTGTAACACACTGCAAGCGGTGCGAGGCGAAACAGCTGCTTCGCTCTGCGTCGCATGGCTTCTGAAGATCAAATATATCATCTCTGAGCGCTTAGCTACGTGACCTGATGCAGCAGAGTACTTAGGGATGAAAAGGCAGGACACACTGAGCGCGCACAGCCGTATGTACACGCTGCGCGCCGCTACGCTTGCAGTGTGTCACAGCCTTTATTGGGTTTGCTACTTTATGTTCTATATCAGAGGAGTTCAACTTAGGTCCTCAAAGACAACACAAATTAATCAGGTTCAGTCCTTTTGGCAACTAGATATCAGAAATATATGATGAGAAAAGCAAGAAAATTATTGTGTGTAAAATCATATAAGAGGCATCCTAATTAAAGGGACGTGTCACCCATAAGCACTTGAAAATGATGCATAGGGCTGCAACCAACGATTATTTTCATAATCGATTAATCGGCCGATTCATTTTTTGACTAATCGGATGAAAAAAGAATCAATAATTGTTTCCTATATTTAAATAAAATCCACATACTGAGTGTTACAAATATAAACTTCAGACTAAAACTTTACATTAACACAACCGTTTGTCCAATTTTTAAGCAGCAGAGCACAGTTTTATAAATAAGTAAAAAAAAAACGCAAACTGTTTGAAAAGAGGTAGAAATAGAAAGAGTTAGACTATCACTGTTAATAACATTCTGTTATTCACTCTTTCAGAAACTTTGCACTGAAATGCAAACATCTGCTTCACATGCTTCTGGCTAAGGCTGGTTCTCTTTTTGCAGCTATATTTCCTGCAGCAGAGAAGAGGCACTCAGATGGTGTTGAGGTGCTTGAGATGCATAAGTAGGGTTTTGTCAATTTCACCAAAGTGGGATATTTATCTTTGTTAGCTCTTCGCCAATGCAAAGTGTTTTCCACCTTGGCAAGGGGCCTCTCAAAGTAACCCTTGACTTCATTCTAACATAAAAAATATGTTGAATATCTATATGCAATGGTTAGGGGAAAATATATAGTCCGCTCTAAAAATAACAGATATATACTTATAAAGGTTGAATCTGGTACATATTATCACAATTTATCAAAAATATAAAAAAAACAATAAAAAACAAATCAAAAGTGCTAATGACTATATATCAATAACAGGATAAAGCCTTACACATTTATTTATACAGTACATATAATCAGCAATAGCAAGCAATCCGCTAATAATTGTGCAAACATATTATAGTGCACATCAATTAAAATAACTCCCATCAATCTAGGGCTAGGTGTAAATAACAAGCTTGGCACTATATCATGCAAAGCATAGTCCCAAATCAATTGATTTAATATAAACAATACAAATGATGACTATTATATCTGGGTTGTACATAAGCCAGGGGTAGTTGTAAACTTATACTGTCCTGAAAAAGTGAAAAGTATATGTCTGTAGACGTCCTTTAGGCTAAGGACATAACCATAAAACACAATACCATGTGCAGGAGCTCATTGGAGTAAATCAGCTGGTGCTGTGGACAGACCAACTAATTGCAAACCTACTAATCGATTATGAGACTCGTTGACAACTATTTTCATAATCTATTATCGATTATGACGATTAGTTGTTGCAGCTCCAATGATGCAGCATATCTGTAAAAAGCTGACTAGAAAATATCACATGAACATTTCTATGGAAAAAGGAAGATATTTTACCTCAAAATTTCCTCAGTAGCCACATCGCATTGTAGAGAAATATCCAATTCAGATTCTTTTCTAGTGAACATATAAAGTCACCTTATTTCCTTCCTCCGGTTAAGGAAGTTTACTATGAAATCTTGTTAGATTAAGGTGAATTCCCATTAGAGTCTGGTAAAATCCCACAAGATCAAAGCAAAATGGGCACTTATGATGCTGATCGCTTGCTTTTATCCCTCACTATACGGATGAAAGTAAAAAAAAATAAAGCTGAACAGTAACTGCTCACAGAACACTTACTCTGCTGAGCTGATTGTAGTTTAAAATAAAGATAAACCCAGGTATATATGATCATAAAATGTTGTCTTTCTCGCAGCTGCATCAAGTGTGAATGAGAATATTCGCTGTGTAACATGTCCCTTTAATATATCTGCAACATATGGTTCTTAAGAAATACAACTCAGTCCTGAAGCTAAAACAAACACATTTACTGGCATGGTACCTGTAAAGGGTGGGCAAAGCAAGACAATAAACGCTAAGTTAAATATGCATAGTGTGGGCGTGCAGACAAACATATCACCTGAGTACACTGTAAAACCAGAGCTTGTTTTTACCTGCAGACTGCACAACACAACAAGAACAGATAATAAACTGTATTTTACTGTTCCAAATTCGAATGGGGGAGGGGCACACTAGAATAATGTTTACTTGCAAGTCAAACAAAAAAAGCTTTCTCCACTTTTTTTATTTTTTTATTATTTGGAAACAAATTATATTTGATACAAACAGTGTGGGATCACAACCTAGTGATTCTCTATATCATACAGATCGTGTTGTATATTAGCTGCTGTTGGTTTCATGGAGTCAGAAAAACAAATGCTGCACTATTCCAAATTTTTAGACACACACATTATGCAGTTTGGGGAAATGAAAAGCAGAAAAAAACACATAGGGTTGCATTAAACAAAACTTGCTTGTATTTGAAAGAAACCAATTGGATGATAGATCACTCAGGTAAGTTGTCATTCATTTTACTGGACCAGCATATTATTCTACAAAGCAGTAGGTCTCTAAACATCAGAATACCTCTGAGAATGCTCAAATAAAGATGCATAATTAGACTGCAGGCCAGTGGAAAAACATTTTCTATTAATAAATGTACTTAAATTGAAGGTCCATTTTGATGAATTAGTGCCTGGTTTTTAATAATCCTATTAAAAACAATTGCACTTTAACTTATCAAAATTGACATTTCACTTGTTTTCTTCAAAAACTTACCTTTTAATCCTGGCAGCTGCTCCAGCACTTCCTCCGCCCGTCGCAAGCCATATTCGCGGGTCCAAAATGATGAATTCAGCTACCTCCAATCACAGCGTTGCATCAGGCCAAGATTTCCCCGGGGGGAGGGGGGGGAGCTGTGATTGGAGGACGCCTGATTCGTCATTTCTGCAGAGGATTCCGACGGCCGGGGGAATCACTGGAGCGGCATTCAGGAATAAAAGGTAAGTATTTGAAGAAAACAGTGAAATCTCAATTTTGATTAATTAAAGTGCCCTTGTTTTTAAAAGGTTTATTAAAAAACGGGCACTAATTCATCAAAATGGACCTTCACTTTAAAGTGAATGAAAAGTTTAATGAAAAAGTGCCCAATTTTTAAAATACTCTTAAAAACAGGGGCACTAAAGTTCATTAAACTTTACATTTAAGCGATTTTTTTTAATACTTAACTTTTTCTTTATGGAAACCAGACCCGCGATCTTCCTCCCACAGATCCTGCTGTACTTAGCATATCGATGATGAATCCGGCTTCCTCCAATCATTGCGTGCACCCCAAGGCATCCAGCTCATGAGGCCACGCAATGATTGGAGGAAGCCGGATTCATCATTGATATGCTAAGAACAGCATGAGAAGCAGGCGGAGGATTGCCGGTCTGCTGTCATAAGGAAAAAGGTATTTTAAAAAAACCAGCTTAAATGTAAAGTTTAATGAATAAAAGTGCCCTGTAAATGGGCACTCTCTCATTAAAACTTTACATTCACTTTAATAGGCTCCATTTATCTATGAGAGACAGTTTCCCAATTAGGTAATCTGTCCACCCGTGATTGAGGCCAGCACTGCGCTACCTGCATTTATCATTACATTTGTTATTGCATGAGCAGCTGATTGTGCAATGCCGCCTCTTGCTCTCATGCATTCAATCGTGTGAGAGCAGGGCTGTTAATCACCCCAGTCACATTAGTCAGGGATGATTTTAAACCCACTCAAGAGCTGGTGGAGAGGTTATGAAACAACGCTTAGTAGGCCGCTGCTTCTTAACGATTGGCTGCAGGCTCTCTCATGCACCACAGGAGCTCCAAAGCTGCTCCAAAGCTAAATGTAGCCAATTTATCGTTATTTGTAATGCACCAACAGATACTGCAGCACTATACAGAGAGGTACAATAAGAAAAGCATACATTTTAATAGAGGTGGTTCATACCATGAATTCTGCACACTGTATTAAAAAAATGATGTATAAATACATGTATAGAAAATTGAGATATAAAAAGATAAATAGAAAGTATATTTTTGAAACAAATATTGTCCTTCACAAACTTGAGAAGAAAACAATTTATGCTTTCCTGACAAATTAATTTCTTTCATGGTGGTGAGAGAACATGATCTATTACTCCTGAGAATTACCTTTCCTGACCACTAGGAAGAGGCAAAGATTCCCAAAACCCAAAGTGATCTATAAAGCCCCTCCCACCATAACATAAACTAGTCTTGTCTTTATATAGCCACGCAAAAAAAGTTGGAAAAAAAGGAATCAAGAACCCAAAAAATAGGAGCAGGGAAAAATAGATGTGCAAAAAATAATAACCATCATCAACAAATACAACAAGATGGGGTCTCGTGGAGTCTCATCCCATGAAAGAAATTAATTTATCAGGTAAGCATAAATTATGTTTTCTTTCATACAGGTCCACAATCCATTACTCCTTGGAACTAATACCCAAGCTGTGAAGTACACGAGTAATGAAAAGAAAGGGCAGGATCGAAAAGCATCATTTTTTACAAAGAAACTTAATCCTCAACCCAATTTTTTTCTTTTTAACATGCACTTAAAATAGCCAATAGGCAAAAATATTAAGCTGATACCACTGCCTGACAGATATTCTTACAAAAGGCTGCCTCAGGAGAAGCAAAAACATAAAAATGGTAGAATTTAGTAAAAGTATGCAAAGAAGACCAAGTAGTTGACTTGCAAATTTGGTCAACAGAGACCTCGTTCTTGAAAGCCCAGGAAGTAACCACAGATCTGGAAGAATGGGCCGTAATCCATTTATGTGGAGACTGCCCCACCTCCAAGTAAGCTTTATGAATAAAAAGCTTCAACCAGGAAGCCAAAGAAACAGCAGAAGCTTTCTGCCCTCGTATGGAACCTGAAAAAAAGAACAAACAAACTAGAAGTTTGTCTAAAATCCTTAGCCCAGAGGCAGAACTTTTTTTCACTTTCTGCGATGAGATTTTTTTAGTGAAAATGTTTCTGCAGGTCATTTTTAAATAAAATTCAACTTTAAATTAGGCAGTTACACTAAAGCACCAGTACAATTGCAATGTGTTGGTTAACTGGAGAATAAAGCCATTTTTAAAGTTTTATAATATAGTTCAGTAGTTGAAAATTGCAGACAAAAAAAAGAAATTGTAAAATGTCCCTTGAATAAATTTGTTTCCTTTTCTCTTTGTCTAACATAGAAGTGTAGTATTAAAAAAGGTGCATGGCTCATACTAATGTCTTACATTCAGAAAAAAAGAGCTTTGCAGACTGGGAACGGCTAGGGGGGGCAGGTTTGGAAAAATCCTTGAGAGCTAGTCAACAATCAATACACTCCTGCTTTGCAGCTCTACTGCATATTTGACTGTTAACTTCAAACAGAACTTTGCTCTGAATGCACTGTGTTAAGAAAAACGTACATAATGCAGCCAGAGCACAGCTCTGTTTGAAAAGAACAGCCTAATGTGGAGCAGTGCTGCAAAGTTAAATTTCTGACAGTTCCTGCATGTGTTCCATTCTTTCTGCAGACATGCTGCATTTTCTGCGATGACATCTCAGATCACTGTATGTTCTGCCTTGGGGATCCTTAGTAGCAACAAAATAATACTTTCACGGCACTAACAACACTCAAATTATGAAAAAGACTCTCTGAAGAAGTCTTTGGAATAGGACATAAAAAAGGGACAACAATTTCCCGACAAATAATATCCGAAGATACCACCTTCAAAATTAGTTCTTAAAACAGCCTTATGATGAAAAATAAAATGAGGGTCACAAGAAAGAGCAGATAACGCAGATACTTTTTTAGCAATAAAGATAGCCAAAAGAAACACAACTTTCCAAGAAAGAAGTTTAATATCCACTTTATGCATAGACTCAAAGGGAGGAGGCTGCAAAACCTTTAAAACCAAGTAAAGATAACAGCAGTGGCGTCACTAGGGGGGGGCGCACCCGGGTGACACCCTCCAGGGGGTGACACCAAAAAAAAAAAAAATGTTTTTTTTTTGTTTTTTTTTTACATTTTATTGAAATTCAAAGAAATACAATGTTGAGATGCATAGATTTTTTTTTATTAGAGGGGCTGGCATTTGTGAACATTGGTGGGACTGGGGAAGCTGTAGACACACAATTTTTTTGCCCCTTGAGCCAGTGCTGCAATTTCAACAAATAGTTTTCCCGGCTGCTTTTGCTTGTTTGTACTTTGCTTCCCCCCTGCCCAATTTCGCTATGAAAGTTGTGGGCATGCCGTGGGGCTTGCAAAGTTGCGCTGCTAGCCTAAACCTGCCTGCCTATCTGTGCTCACTGCTCAGTGACATGTGGAGCCACTCATTGCTGTGCTGTCTCTCTAAACGGGAACTGGCAAATCATGAGGGGATGCCTGGCACCTGACCACATGACTGTTTGACACTGTCTTTAAAATGAAGGATTTGAGGTGACACTGAATAGATGGAAATGATCACTCAGGACATAAAATATGTTAAATATGAGCTAATATTTATTATTAATAAAAGAGATGATTAAAATATTTTCTTTGAAAATTTATTAGTAAAATAATTTTTTAAATTTTTTTTAAAAAAATTGATTAAAAATAGAATTTAATTGAATTTTGTATTAAAAAGCTGATATAATAATGTTTTTCAGCAAAAATAACAGAGGCAAAAAAGATGAAAAGAAAAGATATAAGTGAGGTGAGTGTACTGAGCAGAGGATATAGTTAGTATACACAGCACTTTTAGTTAGTATGTTAGTATAGTTAGTGAGGTTATTCAAACAACAGATGCGGTTAATATACAGCAAGTGTAATGAGTGCAGTGGATTTGATTGAGGTTAAAGTGTAAACTAAAAATGGGTCAGCTAAAGGTGTATAAGCTCAAGTGGTGTGTGCTAAAAGTGGTGTGTGCTAAAAATGTATTATAAATTAAAATTATGTCAACTAAACAGCTATAAAATAAATATACCTAAATTCATCAACACAGAAATCAATTTCAGCATAGAGATCAATTTCAGCAAAATGATCAATTTCAGCATAGAAATCAATACCAGCACGAGAGAAATCAATACCAACACGAGAGACATTTCGAATATGAGAATAATACTACCTATCAGAATCACTATACACCACATTTTAGGAGAGATAACCACAATAGGACAGATTATCATCACAAACCCAATTATTCCAATAGGCTACTAAGCACTAATGAAGAACCTGCTATCCCCACATCAAACAGATATTCTATTTTAGATACAGACAGAAATGAATCCCAGCAAAACAAAAACAAATCCACAGAAGTATTAGATACATCAAATTCTTCAAATATAGGATCAAACAAAGTGCCTTTTTTAGACAAAGGTCACACAAGTCAACTAAAAGATCCACAAACACCGACACAAGCAAACATACCTCAATCAGCAAGAGCACAAAGGAAAAGAAGAGCATCAGAAAACGAGGAAAGAGAGGGAGAGGAAAACAGACAAATAAAAAACATAAGACAAAGATAGAGAGTAAAGGAATATACAACCTTAGCGAAAACCCATTAGATGAAAATGAGATAAAAATTTTGAACAAAGGATTGTCCTTCGCCCCCACACAAAGGTTAAATAAATTTAACACGTATATTGATGTACACAAATACATAAGAAACATAACAGTCAAAAAATGGTTTCTAAAAACCTCTTTGGAGAGAGAAATAATTTCGAATCAAGATGTGGAAAAAGATAGTTTTGTACACACTAACCTAAAACAAAAATCCACTTTTTACCCAAAACATATCAAAGGGGGAGCAATAGAAACCTTTGATACAAAATTCAATTAAATTCTATTTTTAATCAATTTTTTTTAAAAAATTTTAAAAAATTATTTTACTAATAAATTTTCAAAGAAAATATTTTAATCATCTCTTTTATTAATAATAAATATTAGCTCATATTTAACATATTTTATGTCCTGAGTGATCATTTCCATCTATTCAGTGTCACCTCAAATGTTTTAGCTTTAGGTCCACATAATCTGGCCTTTAGCGCAGGAAGACTATTTACATAGATTTCAATCATCAATTTTATCTGGGGATTTTTTTATATCAACCTGTATACTTTGAGGTGAATTGTTTCAGCGCTCTCTCTCTCCCTAGATATACTTTAAAATGAAGGAGCCACGTATGATGCCCACCAGACCATTATGGTTACGGTACACTAAGTGCACACTGAACAGGTAGGAGGGCAGGCGGGGGTCTGGGGGTGGGCAGAGTGCAGAGGTGATTGGCCATAAGAAGCGGTAGGCACGCGGCCCGGGGCTGTGCACTGACAGGCTTGGAACAGAGTCAGAGAGCAGAATTTTCATAGTTTGCACCTAAAACTTTTCTTTAGTGATTTATTTTTAGAGTGCTCTGTTTATCTTTCATTTGATACTCTGCTGAGCCAGGGAGCAGCTCTAGGCATGCGCTTTATAATTAATGCAGTGCAGTTTACATATTTTGTAAGTGTGTGTCTGAGTTTTTGTGTGTGTGTGTCTCAGTGTTTTTGTGTGTGTGTCTGAGTGTGTTTCCGAGTGTTTGTGTGTGCATCTGAGTATGTTTTAAGTGTGTCTGAGTGTTTGTATGTGTGTTTGCCTGTGCTTTTGTGTGTGTCTGCTTTCTGGGGGGGGGTGACACCATAACTTACAGCACCGGGTGACACCAACCCTAGTGACGCCACTGGATAACAGGGAGGAGCAATTTGCTTGATCACAGGCTTAATCCGTGCCAAAGCCGGAACAAAAACATGAATGTCAAAAAGATTATCAATTTTCCTATAAAACAAAACTGAAAGAGCAGAAATCTGCCCTTTCAAAGAACTGGCAGATAATCCCTTATCCGAACCCTCCTGTAAAAACTGCAAAATTCTAGGAATTCTAAAAGAACGCAAGAAAAAACCTTTATCCATACACCAAAATAATAAAAACCTTCCAGACCTTATGATAAATCTTTCTTGTCACTGGCTTATGAACCTGGATCAGAGTCTCAATCACAGAATTAGAGAAACATCTATGCTTAAGAACTAACTGTTTAATTTCCAAGTCATCAAACTTTGAGATCCGGATGGAAAAACGGACCTTGAAACAGAAGGTCTGGTCGTAGAGGCCAAGGAGGGGAACTGGACATCTGAACCAGACCTGCATACCAAATCCTGCGAGGCCAAGCTGGGGTAATCAGGATTACTGATGAGTTCTCTAGCCTTATCTTGAAAAACACTCTGGAAAGAAGAGCCAGAGGAGGAAACAGATAAGCAAGCTGAAATGACCAATAAATTACTAAAGAATCCTCAAAGGCTGCCTGATCAACAATAAATAATAACGATAAAGACTCATGGAGACTGAATCTATTTATTACCCCAGATAATAAACCTTTGTTTGAGGCACCAAAGAACTATTTGGAAAATTAATCTTTCAACCATGCTGTTGAAGAAACAACAGTCTTTTGATGTGAGACTCTGCTAAATAAAAAGGTGGAGCTAGAACCAAGATATCACCCAGCTAAGAAAATACTGCAATACCCTAAAATTTTATCACAGACAATAGGGCACACAGAACTTTTGAGAAACATCTTGGGGCTGTAGCTGGACCAAATGATAGAGCAACAAACTGAAAATGCTTAACTAGAAAAGGAAACCTCACAAAACTGGTAATATTCCTTGTGAATTGGAACATGAAGATAAGTATTGACATAAACTGACCTTGCTGAACCGAAGGCAGAATAGTCCGATTAGTTCCATTTTGAAAGAAGGAATTCTAACAAACTTGTTCAGAGCTTTTAGTCTATATGCAAAAATGTAAAGGGGATAACAGTAAATAAAAAGATTCTGTCCCAAGACTATAAATAATTAAAATTGCCCAAAAAAGGCTATAGAGTGACATATACATAAAAAGATGATATTTACCAAAAGACACTCATCTACTAGTAAACAACCAGTAGAAAGCCAAACCAGTACTGAAACATATCAGCAGAGGTTATGGAATAGGATATATTGTATATTGTAGATCCAAAAGACAAGTCCATGCAACCACTATGGAAGGTTTGTGACAAAATTTCCCATGAGGTGAAAAAGAGGGCCACTAACCATACCCCATATACATCCTTCTGACAAACACTGTCCTGTGGGCCTCAACATAAACTGAAAGCCCCTGTCAAAGAATCATATGCACATCTTCATTCTTCAGCTTCCTCCAGCGGAGGCAAAGACAAAACTAGTTTCTGGTAAGGTTTTATAGAGCTCTTGGGGTTTGGGAATCTTTGTCTCCTCCTAGTGGTCAGGAAAGGTAATTCCCAGGAGTAATGGATCTTGGACTCATCACCTATATGAAAGAAAAGGTGGTTTATTCAACATTGAATAAAAAAATTCCACCTGTGCTACAATTTTTTTGCAAGATGCAAAACGACAAATACTTTCCATAGCCTTAAGATATTATGTGTGAAGAAATATGTCTTTATGATCCCTCCACTGACATTAGCTCATAAAAGCTATAGGCAAACATTACAGCCTTTAATCTATTTTAAAACAGTTTACCATATTAGGAAATACCCTGGCATATGGTCCCAGTTATCTATAAAGAAAACTGTCTTGTGTATAAGTGGCAACATTGTGATTTTTTTTTATTTATTTTTAATTAGCGCCAGTTGTGGTGTGTTTTAACCAGTTCCTGAAAGCATCCTGAAAACCATATGTGCAATTTACACACATGAGGCTGTGTGGTATTATAAAGAAATTATATTAGAGAACCAATATTATAGGGAAGTTAAACCCAAAAATATCTGCCATGCATATGAAAGGACCAGTGGCGTATTTAGATTTTGTGCTGCCCTAAGCACTCAAAATTATGCTTGTCCCCTATCCCCCCACTCACATACACAGACACACACAGAGTTACACCGCACACACAAACACATCTATCTCGACACACTCCCCTTCCTCAGACAGTGTGTCCCCAAAACGTCACGCTTGTTAAATTAAACGTAATTTGTTGAAAAGACCAGAGAGTGCCCCTTATATCCTGTATGTGTATGTATTAGGGCTGCAACTAACGATTATTTTAATAATCGATTAATCGGCCGATTATTTTTTCAATTAATCGACTAATCGGATAAAAAGAGAATCAATAATAGCTTTCTATGTTTTAAATAAAATCCACATAATGAGTGTTACAAATATAAACTTCAGACTAAAACTTTCTTCCATTTTTAAGCAGCAGAGCAGTTTTATAATTAAATAAAACAAAACCACAAACTGTTTGAAAAGAGGTAGAAATAGACAGAGTTAGGCTATCACTGTTAATAACATTCTGTTATTCACTCTTTCAGAAACCTTGCATTGAAATACAAAAATCTCAACATGTCCACATGCTTCTGGCTAAGGCTGGTTCTCTGTTTTCAGCTATATTTCCTGCAGCAGAGAAAAGGCTTTTGAGGTGTATAAGTAGGGTTTTGCCAATTTCACCAAAGTGGGATATTTATCTTTGTTAGCTTTTCACCAATGCTAAGTGTTTTCTACCTTGGCAAGGGGCCTCTCAATAAAGTAACCCTTGACTTCATTCTAACATAAAAATATCTAGAATATCTATATGCAATGGTAAATAACCAGCTATAAGGTTAGGGGAAATATCTAGTCCACTCTAAAAATAACGAATATATACTTACAAAGGTTGAAAAACCAACTAATCGATTATGAGACTCGTTGACAACTATTTTCATAATCGATTATTATGATTAGTTGTTGCAGCTCTAGTATGTGTATATATATATATATATATATATATATATATATATATATATATATAGATACACATATACACACACACACTTAAAAAACAAACAAAAAAACAGAATTTATGTTTACCTGATAAATTACTTTCTCCAACGGTGTGTCCGGTCCACGGCGTCATCCTTACTTGTGGGATATTCTCTTCCCCAACAGGAAATGGCAAAGAGCCCAGCAAAGCTGGTCACATGATCCCTCCTAGGCTCCGCCTACCCCAGTCATTCGACCGACGTTAAGGAGGAATATTTGCATAGGAGAAACCATATGGTACCGTGGTGACTGTAGTTAAAGAAAATAAATTATCAGACCTGATTAAAAAAACCAGGGCGGGCCGTGGACCGGACACACCGTTGGAGAAAGTAATTTATCAGGTAAACATAAATTCTGTTTTCTCCAACATAGGTGTGTCCGGTCCACGGCGTCATCCTTACTTGTGGGAACCAATACCAAAGCTTTAGGACACGGATGAAGGGAGGGAGCAAATCAGGTCACCTAAATGGAAGGCACCACGGCTTGCAAAACCTTTCTCCCAAAAATAGCCTCAGAAGAAGCAAAAGTATCAAACTTGTAAAATTTGGTAAAAGTGTGCAGTGAAGACCAAGTCGCTGCCCTACATATCTGATCAACAGAAGCCTCGTTCTTGAAGGCCCATGTGGAAGCCACAGCCCTAGTGGAATGAGCCGTGATTCTTTCGGGAGGCTGCCGTCCGGCAGTCTCGTAAGCCAATCTGATGATGCTTTTAATCCAAAAAGAGAGAGAGGTAGAAGTTGCTTTTTGACCTCTCCTTTTACCAGAATAAACAACAAACAAGGAAGATGTTTGTCTAAAATCCTTTGTAGCATCTAAATAGAATTTTAGAGAGCGAACAACATCCAAATTGTGCAACAAACGTTCCTTCTTTGAAACTGGTTTCGGACACAGAGAAGGTACGATAATCTCCTGGTTAATGTTTTTGTTAGAAACAACTTTTGGAAGAAAACCAGGTTTAGTACGTAAAACCACCTTATCTGCATGGAACACCAGATAAGGAGGAGAACACTGCAGAGCAGATAATTCTGAAACTCTTCTAGCAGAAGAAATTGCAACTAAAAACAAAACTTTCCAAGATAATAACTTAATATCAACGGAATGCAAGGGTTCAAACGGAACCCCCTGAAGAACTGAAAGAACTAAATTGAGACTCCAAGGAGGAGTCAAAGGTTTGTAAACAGGCTTAATTCTAACCAGAGCCTGAACAAAGGCTTGAACATCTGGCACAGCGGCCAGCTTTTTGTGAAGTAACACAGACAAGGCAGAAATCTGTCCCTTCAGGGAACTTGCAGATAATCCTTTTTCCAATCCTTCTTGAAGGAAGGATAGAATCCTAGGAATCTTAACCTTGTCCCAAGGGAATCCTTTAGATTCACACCAACAGATATATTTTTTCCAAATTTTGTGGTAAATCTTTCTAGTTACAGGCTTTCTGGCCTGAACAAGAGTATCGATAACAGAATCTGAGAATCCTCGCTTCGATAAGATCAAGCGTTCAATCTCCAAGCAGTCAGCTGGAGTGAAACCAGATTCGGATGTTCGAACGGACCCTGAACAAGAAGGTCTCGTCTCAAAGGTAGCTTCCAAGGAGGAGCCGATGACATATTCACCAGATCTGCGTACCAAGTCCTGCGTGGCCACGCAGGAGCTATCAAGATCACCGACGCCCTCTCCTGATTGATCCTGGCTACCAGCCTGGGGATGAGAGGAAACGGCGGGAACACATAAGCTAGTTTGAAGGTCCAAGGTGCTACTAGTGCATCCACTAGAGCCGCCTTGGGATCCCTGGATCTGGACCCGTAGCAAGGAACTTTGAAGTTCTGACGAGAGGCCATCAGATCCATGTCTGGAATGCCCCACCGCTGAGTGACTTGGGCAAAGATTTCCGGATGGAGTTCCCACTCCCCCGGATGCAATGTCTGACGACTCAGAAAATCCGCTTCCCAATTTTCCACTCCTGGGATGTGGATAGCAGACAGGTGGCAGGAGTGAGACTCCGCCCATAGAATGATTTTGGTCACTTCTTCCATCGCCAGGGAACTCCTTGTTCCCCCCTGATGGTTGATGTACGCAACAGTTGTCATGTTGTCTGATTGAAACCGTATGAACTTGGCCCTCGCTAGCTGAGGCCAAGCCTTGAGAGCATTGAATATCGCTCTCAGTTCCAGAATATTTATCGGTAGAAGAGATTCTTCCCGAGACCAAAGACCCTGAGCTTTCAGGGATCCCCAGACCGCGCCCCAGCCCATCAGACTGGCGTCGGTCGTGACAATGACCCACTCTGGTCTGCGGAATGTCATCCCTCGTGACAGGTTGTCCAGGGACAGCCACCAACGGAGTGAGTCTCTGGTCCTCTGATTTACTTGTATCTTCGGAGACAAGTCTGTATAGTCCCCATTCCACTGACTGAGCATGCACAGTTGTAATGGTCTTAGATGAATGCGTGCAAAAGGAACTATGTCCATTGCCGCTACCATCAACCCGATCACTTCCATACACTGAGCTATGGAAGGAAGAGGAACGGAATGGAGTATCCGACAAGAGTCTAGAAGTTTTGTTTTTCTGGCCTCTGTCAGAAAAATCCTCATTTCTAAGGAGTCTATTATTGTTCCCAAGAAGGGAACCCTTGTTGACGGAGATAGAGAACTCTTTTCCACGTTCACTTTCCATCCGTGAGATCTGAGAAAGGCCAGGACAATGTCCGTGTGAGCCTTTGCTTGAGGAAGGGACGACGCTTGAATCAGAATGTCGTCCAAGTAAGGTACTACAGCAATGCCCCTTGGTCTTAGCACAGCTAGAAGGGACCCTAGTACCTTTGTGAAAATCCTTGGAGCAGTGGCTAATCCGAAAGGAAGCGCCACGAACTGGTAATGTTTGTCCAGGAATGCGAACCTCAGGAACCGATGATGTTCCTTGTGGATAGGAATATGTAGATACGCATCCTTTAAATCCACCGTGGTCATGAATTGACCTTCCTGGATGGAAGGAAGAATAGTTCGAATGGTTTCCATCTTGAACGATGGAACCTTGAGAAACTTGTTTAAGATCTTGAGATCTAAGATTGGTCTGAACGTTCCCTCTTTTTTGGGAACTATAAACAGATTGGAGTAGAACCCCATCCCTTGTTCTCTTAATGGAACGGGATGAATCACTCCCATTTTTAACAGGTCTTCTACACAATGTAAGAATGCCTGTCTTTTTATGTGGTCTGAAGACAACTGAGACCTGTGGAACCTCCCCCTTGGGGGAAGTCCCTTGAATTCCAGAAGATAACCTTGGGAGACTATTTCTAGCGCCCAAGGATCCAGAACATCTCTTGCCCAAGCCTGAGCGAAGAGAGAGAGTCTGCCCCCCACCAGATCCGGTCCCGGATCGGGGGCCAACATTTCATGCTGTCTTGGTAGCAGTGGCAGGTTTCTTGGCCTGCTTTCCCTTGTTCCAGCCTTGCATTGGTCTCCAAGCTGGCTTGGCTTGAGAAGTATTACCCTCTTGCTTAGAGGACGTAGCACTTTGGGCTGGTCCGTTTCTACGAAAGGGACGAAAATTAGGTTTATTTTTTGCCTTGAAAGGCCGATCCTGAGGAAGGGCGTGGCCCTTACCCCCAGTGATATCCGAGATAATCTCTTTCAAGTCAGGGCCAAACAGCGTTTTCCCCTTGAAAGGAATGTTAAGTAGCTTGTTCTTGGAAGACGCATCAGCCGACCAAGATTTCAACCAAAGCGCTCTGCGCGCCACAATAGCAAACCCAGAATTCTTAGCCGCTAACCTAGCCAATTGCAAAGTGGCGTCTAGGGTGAAAGAATTAGCCAATTTGAGAGCATTGATTCTGTCCTTAATCTCCTCATAAGGAGGAGAATCACTGTCGACCGCCTTTATCAGCTCATCGAACCAGAAACATGCGGCTGTAGCGACAGGGACAATGCATGAAATTGGTTGTAGAAGGTAACCCTGCTGAACAAACATCTTTTTAAGCAAACCTTCTAATTTTTTATCCATAGGATCTTTGAAAGCACAACTATCCTCTATGGGTATAGTGGTGCGTTTGTTTAAAGTGGAAACCGCTCCCTCGACCTTGGGGACTGTCTGCCATAAGTCCTTTCTGGGGTCGACCATAGGAAACAATTTTTTAAATATGGGGGGAGGGACGAAAGGAATACCGGGCCTTTCCCATTCTTTATTAACAATGTCCGCCACCCGCTTGGGTATAGGAAAAGCTTCTGGGAGCCCCGGCACCTCTAGGAACTTGTCCATTTTACATAGTTTCTCTGGGATGACCAACTTGTCACAATCATCCAGAGTGGATAATACCTCCTTAAGCAGAATGCGGAGATGTTCCAACTTAAATTTAAATGCAATCACATCAGGTTCAGCTTGTTGAGAAATGTTCCCTGAATCAGTAATTTCTCCCTCAGACAAAACCTCCCTGGCCCCATCAGACTGAGTTAGGGGCCCTTCAGAAATATTAATATCAGCGTCGTCATGCTCTTCAGTATCTAAAACAGAGCAGTCGCGCTTACGCTGATAAGTGTTCATTTTGGCTAAAATGTTTTTGACAGAATTATCCATTACAGCCGTTAATTGTTGCATAGTAAGGAGTATTGGCGCGCTAGATGTACTAGGGGCCTCCTGAGTGGGCAAGACTCGTGTAGACGAAGGAGGGAATGATGCAGTACCATGCTTACTCCCCTCACTTGAGGAATCATCTTGGGCATCATTGTCATTGTCCCATAAATCACATTTATTTAAATGAATAGGAATTCTGGCTTCCCCACATTCAGAACACAGTCTATCTGGTAGTTCAGACATGTTAAACAGGCATAAACTTGATAACAAGTACAAAAAACGTTTTAAAATAAAACCGTTACTGTCACTTTAAATTTTAAACTGAACACACTTTATTACTGCAAATGCGAAAAAACATGAAGGAATTGTTCAAAATTTACCAAATTTTCACCACAGTGTCTTAAAGCCTTAAAAGTATTGCACACCAAATTTGGAAGCTTTAACCCTTAAAATAACGGAACCGGAGCCGTTTTGAACTTTAACCCCTTTACAGTCCCTGGTATCTGCTTTGCTGAGACCCAACCAAGCCCCAAGGGGAATACGATACCAAATGACGCCTTCAGAAAGTCTTTTCTAAGTATCAGAGCTCCTCTCACATGCGACTGCATGCCATGCCTCTCAAAAACAAGTGCGCAACACCGGCGCGAAAATGAGGCTCTGCCTATGCTTTGGGAAAGCCCCTAAAGAATAAGGTGTCTAAAACAGTGCCTGCCGATATTATTATATCAAAATACCCAGATAAAATGATTCCTCAAGCCTAAATATGTGTTAATAATCAATCGATTTAGCCCAAAAAAAGTCTACAGTCTTAATAAGCCCTTTTTGAAGCCCTTATTTACAATCGTAATAAACATGGCTTACCGGATCCCAGAGGGAAAATGACAGCTTCCAGCATTACATCGTCTTGTTAGAATGTGTCATACCTCAAGCAGCAAGAGACTGCTCACTGTTCCCCCAACTGAAGTTAATTGCTCTCAACAGTCCTGTGTGGAACAGCCATGGATTTTAGTGACGGTTGCTAAAATCATTTTCCTCATACAAACAGAAATCTTCATCTCTTTTCTGTTTCTGAGTAAATAGTACATACCAGCACTATTTCAAAATAACAAACTCTTGATTGAATAATAAAAACTACAGTTAAACACTAAAAAACTCTAAGCCATCTCCGTGGAGATGTTGCCTGTACAACGGCAAAGAGAATGACTGGGGTAGGCGGAGCCTAGGAGGGATCATGTGACCAGCTTTGCTGGGCTCTTTGCCATTTCCTGTTGGGGAAGAGAATATCCCACAAGTAAGGATGACGCCGTGGACCGGACACACCTATGTTGGAGAAAAAACCAATACTTCCCCAAACACAATACTGAGTGAAAGCTAACAGAACTAAAAACAACAACACCTAGCTGAATAAAAGAAAGGTTCAGAGCTACCTCTAAACTGTAAGTTCCATGGGCAGTCTCTTACTATACCCCCTAGAATGTAAGATCTTTTGGCAAAATTTCCTATTATATGCCTGTATATTACTTCTAAAATAACTATGAGCTTCTTACAAATAAAGCCACAAAATGTGCTGCCCCCTCCCAATCTGCTGCACTAGGCAAGTGCCTTGTTTGCCTAGGCCAAAATACGCCCCTGGAAAGGACACCATGTTTAATTTACTATCAAAGGGACATGAAAGTGAAAGTTAAAAATTTATGATTTAGATGGCGCATGAAATTTAAGACTTTAATTTTCTTCTGTTATCCAATTTACTTCATTCTCTTGATATCCTTTGTTGAAAAATAGGCTGCTAGCGGCCTTCAGCTCTTCTAGGAGCCGGATTTATTTTTTTGCACAGACCTTAGAGAGTGTTGCACTTTCACAAGAAGGAATTTAAATCTGAAAAGAGTCAAAGTCTGCCCTCTTCTACATTCGGCAGCTACGAAGCTGCTGAATGCACAGGCCTATTGAAAAGCATATGTACATATGCTCAGAAGCAACACTACACTACTAAGAGCTAGCTGGTGATTGATGGCTGCACACATTTGTCTCTTGTCAATGGCTCACCATGTGTTCAGCTAGCTCCCAGTAGTGCAGTAATGCTTTGGAACTGACATTTTACTATTTGTTTAATCCCTTTGTAGGGCTTTTATATCTTGTTTTCTATTTCCTCTTTCCACACAGTTCCTCTACCTTGTCACATCTGAAGTGTGTGCTGTGCTCCTTTTCACTGTAACTGGCAATATATTGTCCTCTGTATATGGATCCAATTTGCAGGTGTTGGTGTGCACATTTTAGCAGTTATTTTGAAATTTACTTAAATTGTATCTTTAATTACTAGAATTATTATAATTAGGTCTCCAGAATCCACATGTCACAATGAATGCACTGAGATAAGATGCGGCTCAGAAATCAGTTTAAGCCTATCTAGGTTTAGCAATAAAAAAAAAAGAAGAGAACAAAGCAAATTTAATGAAAAAAAATTTGTTTAAATTGCATACCCTATCTGAATCATGAAAGTTTAATTTGTTTTTGACTGTCCCTTTAAGTTTTTTTTTTTTTTTTTTTTATTTCAATGTTAAATTATCCCCCATCCTATAATCCGTCTTTATAATCCTTTAAAAACATCAACTGTTAGTCTATACTCCAGTCTAACTAGCTGCTAAGTGAAAATGATGGATGTTTGAAAAATACATCTAAACTTTTCAAAGGCTTACATGTTTAGGTTCAAAGTATGCCTTAGATATATTTAAAAAGACATTTTTAAATATGAGTTTAAAAGTTTCATGTTCATTTAAGATAAACAGAAGGGATTTGCGGATACACCATATTTTTAACAGAAAAAAATAAAATATTTAACATCCCCATTATTTTTAAAGAGGTTGATAAATAGTGCAAATTTTAGCACAAAACTTCATATATTTAACTATCCACTATGAAACTAAAATACATGTACAAAAGTATTTGATGCAAAGCAGCGTTACCTTTTAATTTTAATATAAAAGGGTCTGTACACCTCAAAACTACATCGTTTCATATCTATGAGCGCTAGGTTTAGCGTTTGAAACCTTCATCGATAGGTTCTCTAATTTTATTCATGATACATATTTTCAAAAGGCTCCAAATTGAAACAATAGGTGTGATAAACAAAATGCTACTCCAAAAATAAATCAGCTTTGATGGGATTAAGGTAAAATGGACCACATAAATCTGCTGTAAAAATCTATATTTCAACATCAAATCTTACAATAAAGTTGGGCTTCTTTTCAGTGCTTCTTTAAGAAAATATTAAAATACTACAAACAGTATTTGCATTTGTCTTCATGATTTGTATTCAGTGTGAAATCAAGTGAAAATATACAATCAAGAGTGGAAAAAAAAATGGAAGCTGGGTATAGTAGGCTGTTCTCGGTACAGAATGCTGAAGCATTTTCCGAGTTCGGCCCAGGGCAGATACGCTCCATAGTGCTCTGTTCTAATCAGAGCCTTGGGTGGCGCAACCGCCTCTGGGAACCTAACCATGGGTCCTTCTCCGCACATCTTGTAGTTCTCTGTCTGCGTAATACTCTATCAAATCTATCGAATGTATCTATCTCTCGAATATACTATCTATCTCTTGGCCGGATTGTTATCTGACGGCCACTTGTCTGTCAGAATATTATCCGTCAGACAAATGTCTGTCGGATAACAGTCCGGTCAGGGTTGTCCAATCTAAAGTCTGCAGACAGAACTATGGAAGAATTTTGCAGCACTTTTAATGGAACAATGCACTACCTCAAAAATGGGTGGGTTATATAAGAAAAAATAATTTCACTGAGGTCCCAAACTACAACTCCACTAAACCCCATATGCAATGCAACATGCCCACCTACATGACTCATCCATGCAGTACATACTTCAAGATGGGGGAAGAGTTTGCTCCACTCCTTACAATAGTCACTCGTGTGTTCTCTTGGAGTAGCAAATGTACCAGCTAAATTTCATGCCCAGTGCATAAAGGCATATTTAGAACTTGAGAAAATAATATTCAATGCCATATTTATTTAGGTAACATTTGATTATCTTAAAATGTTGTCTTTCATGATTCAGATAGAGCAGGCAATTTTAAGCAACTTTCTAATTTACTCCTATTATCAATTTATCTTCGTTCTCTCGGTTTCTTTACTTGAAAAAGCAGGGATGTAAGCTTAGGAGCTGGCCCATTTTTAGATCAGCACCTGGGTAGTGCTTGCAGATTGGTAGCTAAATGTAGCCACCAATCAGCAAGGGGTACCGAGAATTCTGAACCAAAAATAGGCCGGCTCCTTAGCTTACATTCCTGCTTTTTTTCAAATAAAGATACCAAGAGAATGAAGAAAATTTGAAACAGGAGTAAAATTAGATTGTTGCTTAAAATGCCATGCTCTATCTGAATCATGAAAGAAAAAAAAATTGGGTTTCATATCCCTTTAACTTTAAAAAAAAAAATTACATTTCTAAAATCTGCTCCTCAGCCCAGCAGGTGGAAAAAAAAATCCTATGTGCACTCTGAACTTAAAAGACACCTACGTAAAGGTGTTAGTTTTTAGCATATTGACAACTGAGTGCCTTGAGACCCTCACGGGTGATTAGTTCGCGCTCTATAAGTACCCAATAGATAGATAGATAGACTGATGTGGGAAAAAATAAGAATAAAGTGTACTTGTTTTAGCAATAATTGTTTAGTTAGTCTTTTTATGAGGAATACCATGTATTTCATAGTTATTTTGCCAGCTGTATTACATATACTGTAAAATAAGTTATACATTTTATACAAAACGTCAATAAAATTGTGATTCAAAATATATGAATGTGTTAACATGTTCTTAATTCCTTATTGTACATCCACCCTTCTTCAAAGAACTAGGAGACAATAAGCGCTGGCACAATTCTTATTTTCACTGTAGCATGTCAAAACAAGCAAAGGTTTGTAGACTTATCTGAACATCACAGCTGGATATTCTTTAAGCTACTGGATTTCCCTGAACGACTCAAGCAGCGAGTGTCAAAAATACTATTGTCTGTATGAACAATGTGTTGAATGCCATTTATACACAAGTAGCATAACAACATTAGATAACAAGCAAATAGCAGTAGGCAGTTTTCACAGATAACTGTTACAGGCAAGCGACTACTTGACTGCAACCAACCCCCCAAACCAAACTGTCTACATCAGGGGTTCTCAAGCCAAGTGAACTCAAGGCCCGGTAAATTTTAGCCGGAGCTGTCCAGGGCCCGGTAATCATTGGGAGTGGGTTGTAAAGTGTGGTGAATTTTTATATATATATATATATATATATATATATATATATATATATATATATATATATATATATATATATATATATATATGTGACAGTGGGTTAATTTTATACACACACACATATATATCCCAATATCCCACTGACACCAATTAACTATTATTTAATTAACCCACTGTACACCAATGTATTTTTTAAATATATATATATATATATACTGTATATATATATATCCCACTGACACCAATTATTATATAATTAACCCACTGTACAGAAATGCAATATATACAATATATATATATATATATATATATATATATACACACAGTATATATATATACATACATATATATATATATATATACAGTATATACAGTATATATACTATATATATATATATATATATATATATATATATATATATATACACACACACACACACACAATGGAGTACAGTGGGTTAATTATATAATAATTCATTGGTGTCAGTGGGATATAAATATATATAAATACATTATGGATCCCACTGACACCAATTAATTAATATATAATTAACCCACTGTACAGAAATGTTATATATATATATATATATATATATATAATATAATAATATATATATATATATATAATATAATAATTCTTTGGCTATGTTGAGTGGTGGGCCTGTCAGAGTGAGCGTCAGATCGCAGCCCACCAGTAGGGCCGTCGCGGCCCGGCTGTTGAGAATCACGGGTCTACATGCTGTATATAAGTTTGTGCTTTAAACTAAGAAGAGCATTTATCTATCTGTAAATATAGCCACCAATCAACAAGTGCTACCCAGGGTTCTCAACCAAAAATGGTCCGGTTCCTAAGCTTATATTCCTACTTTTTCAAATAAAGATACTAACTGATTATAGGAGTAAACTAGAAAGTTGCTTAAAATTGCATACTTTAATCATGAAAGAAAAAAATGTGGGTTTCATATCCCTTTAATTATGCATGACAGTAATAATCTTATTACAAGGTAACATAATATGTCAGTCTTATGTGTTGGGTTCTGTATTCTCTGCAAAATCCACTCTATAAATGCAACACAGCAATATTGTAGGTTTTCTTGGGTGCTCACTAATTGTTTTCATGTTGACTGTACAACAGTGCTGTTCCTTTTAAAAATGCCTTGAACCTTCAAGTCTAAAATCCTTACTCTTGGCTGATGTCTGAGTATTCAATGCACACGCGCGCACACCTCTACAAATTCCACATCCTACCTCCTAAATCGTGTATAGCTCTTCAATATTTTAGATGGCTTTTTAAGTTTTTTTCAACCCTTGTCTTAAAAAGACAAATGTAAGCTGGTAAAGGGATCACTGCACATATATTGCAATTTCTTAAAAGGTATAGTCTAGTCAAAATTAAACTTTCAAATTTCTTCGTTCTCTTGGTATCTTTATTTGAAAAAGCAAGAATGTAAGCTTAGGACCCGGCCCATTTTTGGTTCAGCGCTTTGGTAGTGCTCGCTGATTGAGGTCTAAATGTAGCCATCAATCCGCAAGCCAGCTCCTAAGCTTGCTTTTTCAAATAAGGATAACAAGAGAACAAAGAAAAATTGATAATAGGAGTAAGTTAGAAAGTTGCTTAAAATTGCATGCTCTATCTGAATCATGAAAGTTGAATTTTGACTAACTAGACTATTCCTTTAAGCATAAGGAGACACATTTCTTTCATTTTCAAACTTTTCTTATGACCATTCGGCTAAATAACTGGTGAATGCAGGTAACCCCCCTCAAAAAAATGTAAAAAAAAAATGTATTATGTGTTGTCAAATGCCTCCCTATTGTGTGCTTTAATCCTCATATTTTTTATCTTCACTTTTCTTAGAGGATGAAGAAGACCCAAGCAGACTGACCTTACGTTGTGCTTCACAGTGATTGGTTGATCAGTTCAGACACAGACACACACATATACTACTGTGCAAAAACTATAAGCAGGTGTGAAAAATGCTGTGAAGTAAGAATCCTTTCAAAAAAGGAAATTTATGCTTACCTGATAAATTAATTTCTTCTATGATATGACGAGTCCACGGATTTCACTTACTTGTGGGATTTATCCTCCTGCTAACAGGAAGTGGCAAAGAGCACCACAGCAGAGCTGTATATATAGCTCCTCCCTTCCCTCCACCTCCAGTCATTCGACCGAAGTTAGGAAGAGAAAGGAAAAGCCAAAGGTGCAGAGGTGACTGAAGTTGATAAAAAATATAATATAAACTAAATCTGTCTTAAAAATGACAGGGTGGGCCGTGGACTCGTCATATTGTAGAAGAAATTAATTTATCAGGTAAGCATACATTTACTTTTCTTCTACAAGATATGACGAGTCCACGGATTTCATTCTTACTTGTGGGATACAATACCAAAGCTACAGGACACGGATGAAAGGGAGGGACAAGACAGGAACCTAAACGGAAGGCACCACTGCTTGAAGAACCTTTCTCCCAAAATCAGCCTCAGAAGAAGCAAAAGCATCAAATTTGGAAAATTTGGAAAAAGTGTGAAGAGACGACCAAGTCGCAGCCTTGCAAATCTGTTCAACAGAAGCATCGTTTTTAAATGCCCATGAGGAAGCCACAGCCCTAGTAGAATGAGCCGTAATTCTTTCAGGAGGCTGCTGTCCAGCAGTCTCATATGCCAGACGGATGATACTTTTCAGCCAAAAAGAAAGGGAGGTAGCCGTAGCTTTCTGACCCTTATGCTTTTCAGAAAAAACTATGAATAATGAAGATGATTGACGGAAATCCTTAGTCGCCTGCAAGTAAAACTTCAGTCCATGGACCACGTCCAGGTTATGCAACTTACGCTCCTTCTTAGAAGAAGGGTTAGGACATAATGAAGGAACAACGATTTCCTGATTAATATTCTTATTAGAAACAACCTTAGGGAGAAACCCAGTTTTGGTACGTAAAACCACCTTATCAGAATGGAAGATAAGATAAGGCAAATCACATTGTAATGCTGAAAGCTCAGAAACTCTACGAGCAGAAGAAATAGCAACCAAAAACAAAACTTTCCAAGATAACAACTTAATATCTATGGAATGCATGGGTTCAAACGGAACCCCTTGAAGAACATTAAGAACTAAATTCAAACTCCAGGGTGGAGCAATTGGTCTAAACACAGGCTTAATCCTGGTTAGAGCCTGACAAAAAGACTGAACGTCTGGAACATCTGCCAAACGTTTGTGTAGCAAAATTGACAAAGCAGAAATGTGTCCCTTTAAAGAACTCACTGATAATCCTTTCTCCAATCCTTCTTGGAGAAAGGACAGAATCCTGGGAATCCTAACTTTACTCCATGAGTAGCTCTTGGATTCACACCAAAAAAGATATTTATGCCATATCTTATGATAGATCTTTCTGGTGACAGGCTTACGTGCCTGAATCAAAGTATCAATGACCGAATCAGAGAAACCCTGCTTAGATAAAATCAAGCGTTCAATCTCCAAGCAGTCAGCTGCAGAGAAATTAGATTTGGATGTTGGAAAGGACCTTGAATGAGAAGGTCCTTTCTCACTGGAAGTTTCCACAGAGGCAGAGAGGACATGTCCACTAGATCTGCATACCAAGTCCTGCGTGGCCACGCAGGCACGATTAGAATAACTGAAGCTATCTCCTGTTTGATCCGAGCAATCACTCGGGGAAGGAGAGGAAACAGTGGAAACACATAAGCTAGGTTGAACGACCAAGGCACTGCCAAGGCATCTATCAGTTCGGCCTGAGGTTCCCTCGACCTGGATCCGTATCTTGGGAGCTTGGCATTCTGTTGAGATGCCATCAGATCCAATTCCGGTATGCCCCATCGGAGAATCAGTGAGGCAAATACCTCCGGATGGAGTTCCCACTCCCCCAGATGAAAAGCCTGTCGGCTTAAAAAGTCTGCTTCCCAGTTGTCCACTCCTGGGATGTAGATTGCTGACAGATAACAAGAGTGGGCCTCCGCCCATCAAATTATCTTGGATACTTCTGTCATCGCTAAGGAACTCCTCGTTCCTCCCTGATGATTGATGTAAACCACAGTCGTAATGTTGTCAGACTGGAATCTGATGAATTTGGCCGAAGCCAACTGAGGCCATACCTGAAGCGCATTGAATATTGCTCTCAATTCCAGAACCGACCGAGTCCACACACCCTGAGCCTTCAGGGAATTCCAGACTGCACCCCATCCTAGTAGACTGGCGTCCGTTGTCACTATCACCCACAAGGATCTGCGGAATGATCCGGCGACAACCACCAAAGAAGAGAATATCTTGTCTCCTGATCCAGATCTATCTGAGGAGACACATTTGCATAGTCTCCATTCCACTGTCCGAGCATGCACAGTTGCAGTGGTCTGAGATGAAACTGAGCAAACGGAATGATGTCCATTGCCGCCACCATCAATCCAATTACCTCCATACACTGAGCCACTGATGGCCGAGGATTGGACTGAAGGGCTCTGCATGTATTTAGAATTTTTGACTTTCTGACCTCCGTCAGAAAAATCTTCATGGCTATAGAATCTATCAGAGTTCCCAAGAAGGGAACCTTTGTCTGTGGAATTAGTGAACTCTTTTCTAGATTCACCTTCCATCCGTGAGTTCTCAGAAAGGACAACACTGTTTCTGTATGAGACTTTGTTAGATAAGTCGACACCTGAATCAAAATATCGTCCAGATAAGGCGCCACTGCTATGCCCCGCGGCCTGAGAACCGCCAGAAGGGACCCTAGAACCTTTGTGAAGATCCTGGGTGCTGTGGCCAACCCGAAGGGAAGAGCCACAAACTGAAAATGTTTGTCCAGGAAGGCAAACCTTAGGTACTGATGATGATTCTTGTGAATGGGAATAGGAAGGTATGCATCCTTCAAGTCCACAGTAGTCATATATTGACCCTCCTGGATCATTGGTAAAATTGTTTGGATAGTCTCCATCTTGAGAGATGGGACTCTGAGAAATTTGTTTAGACTCTTGAGATCTAAAATAGGTCTGAACGTTCCCTCTTTTTTGGGAACCACAAAAAGATTTGAGTAAAACCCCTGTCCCTGTTGTAGTCTTGGAACGGGACGAATTACTCCCATAGTAGAGAGGTCTTTTACACAACGTGAGAACGCCTCTCTTTTTATCTGGTCTACAGACAATCGTGAAAGAAGAAATCTCCCTCTTGGGAGAAAACTTTTGAATTCCAGTTGATACCCATGGGTCACAATTTCCAGTGCCCAGGGGTCCTGAACATCTCTTGCCCAATCCTGGGCAAAGAAAGAAAGTCTGCCCCCTACTAGAACAGGTCCCGGATCGGGGGCCTCCCCTTCATGCTGTCTTTGTAGTAGCAGCAGGCTTCTTGGGTTGTTTACCCTTGTTCCAAGCCTGGTTGGGTCTCCAGACGGACTTGGCCTGAGCAAAATTCCCTTCCTGCTTTGTGGAGGAAGAGGAAGAGGAAGAAGAAGAGAGTACTCCTTTAAAGTTCCAAAAGGAACGAAAATTATTTTGTTTACCCCTCATCTTAACAGACTTATCCTGAGGTAGAGCGTGACCTTTACCTCCAGTAATGTCAGAAATTATTTCCTTCAACTCAGGCCCGAATAGGGTCTTACCCTTGAAAGGAATAGCCAAGAGCTTTGACTTAGATGACACATCAGTAGACCACAATTTTAACCATAACGCTCTATGCGCTAAAATGGCAAATCCTGCATTTTTAGCCGCCAACTTAGCAATTTAAAAGGCTGCATCTGTGATAAAAGAATTAGCTAGCTTGAGAGCCTTGATTCTATCTAAAATATCCTCTAAGGGGTCTCAATTTTAAGAGACTCTTCTAAGGCATCAAACCAGAAAGCTGCTGCAGTAGTAACTGGAACAATGCAGGCTGTTGGCTGTAAAAGGAAACCCTGATGAATAAATAATTTCTTTAGAAGACCCTCTAGTTTCTTATCCATAGGGTCTTTGAAAGCACAGCTGTCCTCAATAGGAATAGTTGTACGCTTAGCCAGGGTAGATATAGCTCCCTCCACCTTAGGGACAGTCTGCCAAGAGTCCCGAATGGTGTCTGATATGGGATACATTTTCTTAAAATTAGGAGGAGGAGAGAACGGTATACCCGGTCTGTCCCACTTCTTCTTGATAATATCCGAGATTCTCTTAGGAACCGGAAAAACATCAGTGTAAGCGGGTACTTCTAGATACTTGTCCATTTTACACAATTTCTCTGGTGGTACCATAATAGGGTCACAGTCATCCAGAGTCGCTAAGACCTCCCGAAGTAACAGGCGGAGGTGTTCCAGCTTAAATTTAAAGGACATGACGTCCAAATCTGTCTGAGGTAACACACTTCCCGATTCTGAAAGTTCCCCCTCAAACAAAATTTCCCTGACCCCCAACTCAGTTCCCTGTGAGGGCACATCGGAAATAGCCAACAAAGCATCAGAGGACTCAGTATTCACATTGACTCCTGTCCTACTGCGTTTACCCTGTAACACTGGTAACTTAGATAATACCTCTGTAAGGGTAGTTAACTCCAGCCATATCCTGCAGAGTAAAAGAATTAGACGCAGTTGAGGAACTCGGCGTCGCTTGGGTGGGCGTTAAAGGTTGTGACACTTGGGGAGAATTAGGCGGCATATCCTTATTCTCTTCAGACTGAGAATCATCCTTAGGCACACTTTCTTTACATAAAATATGCTTTTTACATTGTAAGGCCCTTTTAGTACAAGAGGTACACAAAGTAAGAGGGGGTTCCACAATGGCCTCTAAACACATAGAACAAGGAGTTTCCTCAAGTTCAGACATGTTAAACAGACTAGCAATAGCCGCAATAGTCGTTTTTTAACCTTATTTATTGATTCAAAGAATTTTCAGAAAAAAATGTACTGCGCCTTTAAATAATAAAAGCGCAACAATTTTCCTATACTGCACCAAAAACGATTTTTGCACTAAAAAATTATATTATACAGTTCAAATTTGCCAAAAATTATTGCAGCATTTGAGAAAAGTCTAGATCACCCTGTAAAGAGTCTTTTAATTTTGTTAAACTTTAAACAACGATAACAGCCCCTGCACCTCGCCACAGCTCTGCTGTGGCGCCTACCTGCCCCCAAGGTACTCAAGATTGATTCAACAAAGATCCGGTGACTGAATTTCAACTTTAGGCCCCACCGGAGCTAGTGCCTGCTGCTTTCTAGTGAAGAGAAAACTGCGCGTCTCGCATTAACAGTCTCCATAACCGCATGGGAAGCGGTTTTAATCAGCCATGTGGTCCCCTAATGTTTTCACACACACATCTCATTTGCTATTATTAAATATAGAAGTGTCACAGCTGCCTCTCCCAGTGTCAAGCCCCGATTGATTTACATAACCGTAGCAATCAATATGTATAATTTTGTTTACCCCACCAGTAATGTCAGTAACACCATAATCCATATATGTCTACTGCTTACCCCTTCCCTTACAGGGAATAATGTCAGCCAGTTCTGATATAACAAGTCTCCTCAGAAATAAAAGACTTAACATACCTCAATGCTTATCTTATCCATAGGGTCTTTGAAAGCACAGCTGTCCTCAATAGGAATAGTTGTATGCTTAGCCAGGATAGATATAGCTCCCTCCACCTTAGGGACAGTCTGCCAAGAGTCCCGAATGGTGTCTGATATGGGATACATTTTCTTAAAATTAGGAGGAGGAGAGAACGGTATACCCGGTCTGTCCCAATCCTTCTTGATAATCTCTGAGATTCTCTTAGGAACCAGAAAAACATCAGTGTAAGCGGGTACTTCTAGATATTTGTCCATTTTACACAATTTCTCTGGTGGTACCATAATAGGGTCACAGTCATCCAGAGTCGCTAAGACCTCCCGAAGTAACATATATATATATATATATATATATATATACATACATATACATATACATACACACACGCATACATAAATAGATTTCCTGTTCAAATTACATAAGCAATTTCAAATAAAACATGTTTTAAATGCAACAGAAATGTAAAGAATTTTATTGACCTAAAATTACTAGACCACAATTCTTTTAAACACTTATATATGAAGATAAAATTATCATATTTGCCAAGTAGCTTCTGATTACAAGAAGAGGAAAAAAGTTAAGAAAATTACAGAAGGCTGCATAACAGACATAAAATATATACAGTAAATGCTTACACCCGTAGATACAATTTAAAATTCTTCAGAAATAGGCAAAAATGACAGGAAATAAAATGATCAGTGAATGTTAATGTATCAAATATTAATTTTAATACTACATAGTAAAATAACAAAAAACTATTAAAGAAATATGGCATACTAATGAATATCCAAAAACAGAAAAAGACAAAAAAAAAGCATAAATGTATTCTTCCTAAAACAAAAAACAAAAAAAAAAAACTGAAAGGTTTGGTAAACTCAAAGCAATCCCCCCTTAAAAACATTTAATCAAGCAATACAGGGCAAACTATTTATTTTGCCTGCTTTGCCTGTCCTGAGGATGAAATTAAAGGGACAGTCAACTCCAAAATTTTTACTGTTTAAAAAGATAGATAGAATATTACCCATTCCCCAGTTTTGCACAACCAACATGGTTATATTAAGATTTTTATTTATTTTAACTATTGTGATTAACTTGTATCTAAGCCTCTTCTGACAGCCCCCTGCTCGCATTACTTTTTATTTATCAATTGACTTGCATTTTAGTCAATTAGTGCTGTGTTGTGCACAACTTCACCGACATGAGCACAATGTTATCTATATGGCCCACATGAAATAGCAGTCTCCTGTTGTGAAAAGCTAATAAAAAGCATGTGATAAGAAGCTGTAGAAACAGGCAGAAATGTTGGTTTTAAATGTTATAAATTAATATTAATATAACAAAGTTGTTTGTGCATAGCTGGGGAAATGGGTAGTAAAGGCAATATCTATCTTTAAAAAAAAATAACAATTTTGTGTTGATTTAAGATTATTTATTTTATTATAGTATTCAAGACACATTTGACTTTCATCTGTTAGTTTAAATCCACATTAAGCATGTCTAGTATCTTTGTAAATATTTGTGATTTGTTTCTTGTAGTAAAACAAAAAAAGCGATAATGTGAGACAGTCACCAGTAGATGTAGGCAGGGTGGATAAAAATCAATATTTTTTTATTGTTATTTAAATGAGATTTTTTTTATAAAATAATTTTTTATAAAATAATTTTTGAGGAAAAATCAATCTAAAGGTAGTTTCTATTTAGGATACATTATAATCTAAAGGTTATTCATCCTGAAATATTCATTAGTTGTTAATTATATAGCAAGAAGATTTATTTTCATCGCTGTCTTTATTTTTTTTTTCTAAATTAATTCAATGAATCCATTCACAATATCATGCTCTCTTAGGTTTGTATCAGATTATTTTGGGCAATTTTTTTTTTATCTTGAAGATATTATCGCATATTATTGGTTTTGTAGTTCTCAAAACTGAGGAGGCGATTTATTATCAAATGTGCTTATTTCTCTTGGTATCCTTTGTTGAAGGAAAGCAATGATCTATTGGGGCCTATATGAACACATTAGGTGAGGCAGTGACAAGCAGCTATCTCACAGTAGTACATTGCGTCTGAGCTTACCTATGTATGCTTTTCAAAAATGGATACCAAGAGAAAGATGCAAATTAGATAAGAGAAGTAAATTGGAAAATTGTTAAAAATTGCATGTTTTCTGAATCATGGAAGTTTAATTTTGACTTTACTGTCCCTTTGCTTCACTGTTAAACTATGTACACAAAATCAACCTATACTAAGTTTCAAGAAGTTCACTGAATAGAAGATTGTTTGGAGAGGACTAAATCTGCACAAGGACCCAAGTGTGAGGAGGGAGGAGCAAGCATTACAAATTAAATATACTGTTATTTTTTAATTAAAACTATAAATAGTTATTAAGGTAATTCTTTAGTTAAATAAAACTATTTAAATTGTTATTATTAAGGCAATCTTTATTTTTCTCCTTCCAATAAAACACAGACGAAAAGTTTATTACATAGGAACAATTAAATGAAAGGAAGAAAAAACAACAAGGTGCAACTCCTCTAAGTGCAGTATATCAAAAATTACACAATATTTATTCACAAACACGATTAAAAACTCACAAGATTTGACCTAAAAAAAAAAAAAAAGAGGTATGATCGGGGCACTTGCGAACCATATAGGTCTCTCAAACGATCTCCATCAACGTTCCGTAGTAGCAGTTGGTCTTAGGAGTGTTAATGCATGTACTGACGTACACCAACTGTCTTCCAAAACCTGCGCTTTACCAGATGAGATCAGAATCTCCAAATCATCCGCAAGTTGTGAAATCCAAGTATATAAATAGAGTCTGAAAGACTGCGTTAAAAACCGCCACACAACAATCCAGCTGTGTACAAGCAAATGTGCCGGCAATATGCAACAGCTGATTTAGGTAGGGTGTAACTGGTGGGCGTGGCATTACGCGTTTCGTAGGGGCTCTCCCTACTTCGTCAGAGTCTCATAGGAGCAATTAACCTATTAATAAATAGTTCACCTACCAATAATTTCATTCATTTCAATGATCTATATATGCATATATAATAATATATAACACATTCAGTAATGATCTGAAATTACCTGACTAGTGATTTAAATCATATCCATCCTGGATGTAGGTATACAACCTCCTAATATATTGCCTGGTATTTCAGCACTGGACTTTCCATTTAGGTGGGATTTGATGGATATCCTACAGAAAAGTTATCCTTTGTAAAAAGTATGATTGGGCTAAAAGGTGATGGTGGTGACCAGCCAAAGAACAAGCTACAAAACAGATGTTTGTTCTTGTTGAGCACCTCTCTCTCTCTGTAAATATGTTTATTATGACCCTGGGGAAAGTCTCGCTAAGGGTGATGGGGAAACCAGACATCAACTTCCTGCCCAATGTGCCTAGAGAGATATGGTTTCACCTTACTGACAAGGCCCACAAAGGGCCAAAATGATTCTCTGGGGTTTCTGTGTCCCTGGTTCAGAGGAGGACTGCCTGATATTTTGTGCTGGACTGTCCTGTTTAGGTGGGATCAGACTGATATACTTCAGAAACGTTCTCTTCTGTAAAAGGAACAAAAGGGTTAAAAGTGGCTGCTCCTAAGTGGTGACCCACCAAAGAATATCCGTTGTTCGTTCTTGGTTGAGTGCTCCTCTCTCTGTATATACCGTTCTTATCTATGTTCATAAGCTGAATTTGAGAAGAGGAATCACCCCAATTAAATTTTGATGTTGCATGGTTACACATCTTTCCAGGCAGGTCATCAGTCTGATGCTTTCATTTAAGAAAATTGCCAACAAAAGCTGAAACAAAGCCCATTGTTAAAAAAAAAAAAAGAAGTAAATTTTTGTCTCAGTATTCTTACCCATAGGATCCTATAAACCTACTTGAGATATCATCTTGTTGGAAAATTTGTAATATCTAGGTGGATGATCAACATAATTGCGAGCACGATGCCATGGATCTAAGTTAGTAAAAGCATCTCAACCCAGGGGATTGGTGGACAAAAAAAAACTCCTAGAATTGGGGTCATCTCTCAAAATAATAATTAAAAACTGAACATGTGAAAAAGTGTGTAAACTACAGCAATACTGAGGACGTACATAAGCACACTGTCATGCAATATATTACAAACAGAACACGTATATTGTTTATTTTAATTGTGAGCAGGAACAAAACATCTGCTCACAGGGAACAGACAGATTTGTTAAAGACAAATGCATATCTCCATATATGCACAAACATGCACAAATAACCATAAATACCAGAGTATTGAGTTGAGACCGTGCCAACTATTCAATGGCACTCACCTGCTCCAGCAGTCTCCTTTGAATACACTTATTTAAAACCTTAAATAAAAAATAAAAAAGATCAGAGCTGCCTGTAATTTCAAGATTAAATACAAGACAGCCAGTCGCATTTAAAAACAATTTGAAATTCCCTTAATTAAATCAGTATATAAAAAACACTTTTGATGGGGATATTCAGCAGTATAGCTCTGCCATTCACCCCCCCTTTTTATTCTTGCACCAGCATGACAACATATGTGCACTTACTGTTCTGCTAGTCTACTCCTCTTCCCTCTAAAGCATCTTTGTAACCCACAAAACACATCCTGATCATCTCTTGTGATTTATAGGCAGCAATATTACACCTGAAGGAACCTCATGGACAATCTTAAGGATCATCAAAAACACTGCACATCCAAGGCAGACATTATCATGACACAAAACAATTTAAAAACATGTTGCATATATTTGCTCAAGACGTTCTACAGACTAGATCATATTCCAGCTGTAACAACAACAAAAATATTCACACATTTAACCCCTTAATGACCAGCGACGTTACTGGTCTTTGAATGGGGATTGCAATATTGATAGCGGCGAGACCGCACTATTCTAGGATGACTGCTACTGGAAGGGAGGTCATAATAGCGTGGTCCTGCTGCTCGCGGCAAGACCCATGCTACTATGACCTGAAAAACCCTTAACGACCAGTGACTTACAAAGTACATTGTGGTCGTTAAGGGGTTAAACTGATATATTTATAGCTAGAGCCATTTGCTAAGTTTGCAACTGAAATATGATTTAACCCTGTGTTTCAAATAGTATTAAAATTGGGACACCTTGACAGAAGAGAATCAAATGTATTTATTTACAAGAACATAGTAATTCTTCAGTGCAGTTGTGAAGTAACACTCATAGTTCAGAAAGTCCAACTTCTGAAATTACAATACAGTCAAAATGAAGCTTTCATTATTTAGACACAGTATGTAAATTTAAACAACTTCCCAGTTTACTGCTATCAAATTTGCTTCATTCTCTTTGTTGAACAGCAAATCTAGGTAAGCTCATAGAACTCAGGAGTGCGCACGTGTCTAGCATTCTATGGAAGCAGTAATTGCAACTTTGGTTGTAGCAGTGTTATACATTGTTATCACGGTATCTGCATAGATTTGCTCTTCAACAAAAGATAAGAGAACAAAGCAAATTTGATGAGAAAAGTAAATCAGAAAGTTGTTTAAAGTTGTGTGTTCTAGCTAAACTATTAAAAGTTTAATGTTAACAGTTACAATCCCTTAAAGAGACATCCCAGCCAAAATGGGAATCCACATGGCTGTATTTCAGTTTTGAATAGAAGTATTTTTGTAATATACAGGTATTATCAAAAATGCTTCTAATTAAAACTATAGCTGTTTCAAATCTGTATTTAAAAAGGACACTAAACACAATTTTTTTCTTTCCTGGTTCAGATAGAGAATATAATTTTAAACAACTTTCCAATTTACTTCTATTATCTAATTTGCTTCATTTTTTTAGATATTCTTTGTTGAAGAAAGCAATGCACATGGGAGAGCCAATCACATGAGGCATCTATGTGCACCAACCTATTAGCAGCTACTGAGCCTATCTAGATATTCTTTTCAGCAAAGAATATCAAGATAATGAAGCAAATTAGATAATAGAAGTAAATTAGAAAGTTGTTTAAAACTGCATGCTCTTTCTAAACCATGAAAGAAAATAATGTGGGTTTCATGTCCCTTTAAGTATGCACAACGCACCAGCATTTTAAACAGAGCACTTGCTCAGAGAGCCTAAGGTGCTTGTACCAGCTGGTAATGACTCAGTTGGTTAATGGTGACATGATACAAGCCCCACTGGTGCTCTGAGCAGCTGCAGTATTTAAAAGGCTGGTGCACTGAGAATATCTATGCTTCACATGCACGTGCAGAGAAAAATGTTAACACTAAAACGGTGATAACTTTTACTAGAATCATTTTTGCCAATACATGTATAATGCAAATATGTTTCTATACAAAAATGTGATTAATCTATGTGCATTTAAATTTTGACTGGAATGTCCCTTTAAAAAAAAAAAAAAATAAGCATGCTGGCAATGTGCTTAGCAAACAAAGTTTTGCACACATACACTAAGCAAGTTTAAACACAGGTAAACCTGTAGCTTGAATAGAAAATTACGTAACCTCTGTATTATTATACATATAATGCAACATTATAAACAATATATTAACAATGACAATTGCCAAAAAAGTTAGCACTGCATGTGGACTTTACGGCAAGACACAGCTATATACAAGGTATTAAGCAGATTAAACAGTAACTAAAGCAAAAGAGGAAGGCTGAAGTTTTGGAGGGGGAGGGTGGGTAAATAAACGCAACATTATTTAGGATGAAAAGCACAGTAAGATATATTAACACAAAATGTGCTGACTTACCCCTGGCTCTGTTCGTCCCACAACAGAAAACCACATTGTATCCCCTACGGATGCAGCCTTGTGGAAACTAAAAGGAGATTTCCCTGCAGTCTGACTTCACCTGCACCCAGCACTATCTGCTGTTATATTTCCACAGCACTTATCAAGATAATTTAGCTACATGCTCTGACACCGACGTATGGCATGCATCAGCGTCGTCTAAAAACACAACATTCTTACGCAACATCTGCAGGGCAGATTTGCCTTTTATTTAACTTCTCTAGCTTTATAAAAGAAAGAACGGCTAGAGCCAAGAAAACAAAAAAAAAAATGCTATTTTCTATAGCTGAAAATAAAAGTCTCTACATTAAACAGGAAGCAGAACGCTGGGCTTGAATTGAAGAATAGTAGTAAAGCAGTATACGAAGCGAACTCAGAGGGGAAAAAAAAAATAATGATATTTTTCATTGGTTGCTTCCAACTCATCTGGATTTCATAAAATGTGACCGCACTGTAGATGTGTGTGAGGCAGATCATGCAAACATAACTTTTTTTCTTTTTAGATTGTTACAGCAGGGAGAGACAAGGAAGCCTCAGACCAAAAAAAACTGCCCAGTCTAGACTTCAGAATATTGGGCATAGCAACAAAAAGGTGATTGACAGGAACTTAAACAATTTTGTTTTAATTTATTTGAAATGTTTTTCTACCTTTAAATGCTTCCAGGCAAGGGGTGTCTGGGGCTTCTACGTGAACTTTAGGCAACTTTTCACCTGTACAACTTTATGTAGACATATTAATGTGATGACGAAGATCTAGCTGCAATACACAATATTAAAGGGACATGAAACCCAAAATAATTATTTCATGGTTTAGGTAGAACATACAATTTTAAACAACTTTCCACTTTACCTGTATTATCAAATTTGCTTCATTCTCTTGCTATCATTTGTTGAAGAAGCAGCAGCAATGCACTACTCGTTTCTAACTGAACACATGGGTGAGCCAATGACAGTTGGTATATATATATATATACTGTATATATATGCAGCCACCAATCAGCAGCTAGAACCTAGGTTATTTGATGCTCCTGAGCTTTCCTAGATAAACCTTTCAGCAAATTATTAAAGAATAATAGAAGTAAATTGGAAAGTTGTTTAAAATGCTATGATCTGTCTAAATCATGAATGTCTAATTATGACTTTACTGTCCCTTTAATATAGGCAAAAAGCTCACACTGCCTGTTTTGCGTAAGAAAGACTAACAATTAACACAGTAAAAATATCCATTTGTACAACCTTAGGACATAAATATATTTAAATAAATAAATAAAAAGCATGTTCAAATGCTGGCAATCTGGGTTTTATAGCCAACAGGTAATCAACCATTTGTTATGATTCTAGGGTTTAAAACATTGTGGCAAGAACTAATGTAGAAACTAATGGATAGATCTTAAAGGGACATTTTAGAGCCATTATTTCAGGAAATATTTGGACCTAATGAGCTTTAAACAAGAGATTCACCTTTTGCACGCGTCTGACACCAACCTGCACAAATGCAAGAGAGGAAAGGGCTGTTCTTACCATATATATATATATATATATATATATATATATATATATATATATATATATATATATATATATATATATATATATATATATATATATATATATATATATATATATATATATATATATATATATATAAATAAAACAGAAAAAACAAAGCGCACTCCTAGGGAACCTTTTTTCAAATCCTTTCACTGGTGAACGTTTTCGGACATATCACGTCCGTCCTCAGACCAAAAAAGACATGCATGTCTTTTTTGGTCTGAGGACGGACGTGATATGTCCGAAAACGTTCACCAGTAAAAGGATTTGAAAAAAGGTTCCCTAGGAGTGCGCTTTGTTTTTTCTGTTTTGTATGCCAATTTTGCAGCACCCAGGGTATTGGAATATTGGATAGCGTGGAGTGCAATCTGCTTTGAATTTATATATCTATATATATATATATATATATATATATATATATATATATATATATATATATATATATATATATATATATATATATATATATACACACACACAGTACTCCTCAAAAAGCAGGCACTCACTGGCGTTTCAATAATTTAATTCATCAAAGAGTCAAATACAGTGAACGTTTTCGGGCTTGTGCCCGTCCTCAGACATAATATATATATATTTTGCTCAGTGCTGAAAACATGTTCAGGGAAAGTGAAGATGTGAAAGCGTTTTGCATCTGCGCAGACTGGTATCGGGGGGAGGGAAGAAAGACTGCTCTACAGACTAAAATTCTAAAGATATATATATATATATATATACCGGAAGGGAACTGCACTCCAAGACCGGACCAGGTACACATCCAGTGACTCAGCAACATCCCAGCCCTGGGTGCTAAATAGCACTCCAAAAAAGCTGTGATGTCACCAGAGCCACAGGCAGTTAACCCCAGTCCGGAATGGGTACAAAAAAATTGTATTACTTTTTGTTTGTAATCCCCCTTGTTTCTTGCACCCATTCCGGACTGGGGTTAACTGCCTGTGGCTCTGGTGACATCACAGCTTTTTTGGAGTGCTATTTAGCACCCAGGGCTGGGATGTTGCTGAGTCACTGGATGTGTACCTGATCCGGTCTTGGAGTGCAGTTCCCTTCCATGTTTTGTATTTCTCTGGGTGATTACAGCCACCTGTGCACCCCTTCTTTGTTCTCAGTTTGTTTGGCTTTGTAAGCTCGCATGGTGTGGCTGTGTTAGGGACTCAGGCAGTGGAAAGGACCTTGACGTGGTGCCTGAGCTTTTCCCATTTGGCCAGATGCGGTAACTAACCTTTCCAGTTGTGATTTTATCTTAGCTGTGAGCTAGCTGGTGAGTGCTGGGTGTCTATGTGTTATATATATATTGGATTGTTATCAATATCAGAATATTTGTATATTTGCATTTTTAAAATGGCACAGTATGGAGAGAGAATGAGACCAAGTGTGAAGAGCAATATCTTAAGTTATTTATGCAATATTTACATGACACTATACAGCTTGCACATGCAACCTAAAGGTAGCTATATATAATTTGTATAACTTTTGTATACATAGTACCATCAGAAGGATAGTACAGCCCTGTAATCAGAAATGTTAATAGTTGTTTTAAATAAATATAGACTGCCATTTGCACTTTAGATCATAAGAACCAAACCAAAGATTTAATACGTTTAAGTAAAGCAAAATTCCAGTGGAATGTTATCTGTAAACAGGAGAGTCATATACATGTACTGTATATATCACACTATTTTTTCTATAACATCATGGGATTTGCCATTTAGTGCTGGTTAAAATAAAGAACCTTAGTTGCTTTATGTACATTATTTGAAAGATCCTCAAAATATTGAAAGAAACAGAATTTATGTTTACCTGATAAATTACTTTCTCCAACGGTGTGTCCGGTCCACGGCGTCATCCTTACTTGTGGGATATTCTCTTCCCCAACAGGAAATGGCAAAGAGCCCAGCAAAGCTGGTCACATGATCCCTCCTAGGCTCCGCCTACCCCAGTCATTCGACCGACGTTAAGGAGGAATATTTGCATAGGAGAAACCATATGGTACCGTGGTGACTGTAGTTAAAGAAAATAAATTATCAGACCTGATTAAAAAAACCAGGGCGGGCCGTGGACCGGACACACCGTTGGAGAAAGTAATTTATCAGGTAAACATAAATTCTGTTTTCTCCAACATAGGTGTGTCCGGTCCACGGCGTCATCCTTACTTGTGGGAACCAATACCAAAGCTTTAGGACACGGATGAAGGGAGGGAGCAAATCAGGTCACCTAAATGGAAGGCACCACGGCTTGCAAAACCTTTCTCCCAAAAATAGCCTCAGAAGAAGCAAAAGTATCAAACTTGTAAAATTTGGTAAAAGTGTGCAGTGAAGACCAAGTCGCTGCCCTACATATCTGATCAACAGAAGCCTCGTTCTTGAAGGCCCATGTGGAAGCCACAGCCCTAGTGGAATGAGCTGTGATTCTTTCGGGAGGCTGCCGTCCGGCAGTCTCGTAAGCCAATCTGATGATGCTTTTAATCCAAAAAGAGAGAGAGGTAGAAGTTAAATAGAATTTTAGAGCGCGAACAACATCCAAATTGTGCAACAAACGTTCCTTCTTTGAAACTGGTTTCGGACACAGAGAAGGTACGATAATCTCCTGGTTAATGTTTTTGTTAGAAACAACTTTTGGAAGAAAACCAGGTTTAGTACGTAAAACCACCTTATCTGCATGGAACACCAGATAAGGAGGAGAACACTGCAGAGCAGATAATTCTGAAACTCTTCTAGCAGAAGAAATTGCAACTAAAAACAAAACTTTCCAAGATAATAACTTAATATCAACGGAATGCAAGGGTTCAAACGGAACCCCCTGAAGAACTGAAAGAACTAAATTGAGACTCCAAGGAGGAGTCAAAGGTTTGTAAACAGGCTTAATTCTAACCAGAGCCTGAACAAAGGCTTGAACATCTGGCACAGCGGCCAGCTTTTTGTGAAGTAACACAGACAAGGCAGAAATCTGTCCCTTCAGGGAACTTGCAGATAATCCTTTTTCCAATCCTTCTTGAAGGAAGGATAGAATCCTAGGAATCTTAACCTTGTCCCAAGGGAATCCTTTAGATTCACACCAACAGATATATTTTTTCCAAATTTTGTGGTAAATCTTTCTAGTTACAGGCTTTCTGGCCTGAACAAGAGTATCGATAACAGAATCTGAGAATCCTCGCTTCGATAAGATCAAGCGTTCAATCTCCAAGCAGTCAGCTGGAGTGAAACCAGATTCGGATGTTCGAACGGACCCTGAACAAGAAGGTCTCGTCTCAAAGGTAGCTTCCAAGGAGGAGCCGATGACATATTCACCAGATCTGCGTACCAAGTCCTGCGTGGCCACGCAGGAGCTATCAAGATCACCGACGCCCTCTCCTGATTGATCCTGGCTACCAGCCTGGGGATGAGAGGAAACGGCGGGAACACATAAGCTAGTTTGAAGGTCCAAGGTGCTACTAGTGCATCTACTAGAGTCGCCTTGGGATCCCTGGATCTGGACCCGTAGCAAGGAACCTTGAAGTTCTGACGAGAGGCCATCAGATCCATGTCTGGAATGCCCCACAGTTGAGTAATTTGGGCAAAGATTTCCGGATGGAGTTCCCACTCCCCCGGATGCAATGTCTGACGACTCAGAAAATCCGCTTCCCAATTTTCCACTCCTGGGATGTGGATAGCAGACAGGTGGCAGGAGTGAGACTCCGCCCATAGAATGATTTTGGTCACTTCTTCCATCGCCAGGGAACTCCTTGTTCCCCCCTGATGGTTGATGTACGCAACAGTTGTCATGTTGTCTGATTGAAACCGTATGAACTTGGCCCTCGCAAGCTGAGGCCAAGCCTTGAGAGCATTGAATATCGCTCTCAGTTCCAGAATATTTATCGGTAGAAGAGATTCTTCCCGAGACCAAAGACCCTGAGCTTTCAGGGATCCCCAGACCGCGCCCCAGCCCATCAGACTGGCGTCGGTCGTGACAATGACCCACTCTGGTCTGCGGAATGTCATCCCTCGTGACAGGTTGTCCAGGGACAGCCACCAACGGAGTGAGTCTCTGGTCCTCTGATTTACTTGTATCTTCGGAGACAAGTCTGTATAGTCCCCATTCCACTGACTGAGCATGCACAGTTGTAATGGTCTTAGATGAATGCGTGCAAAAGGAACTATGTCCATTGCCGCTACCATCAACCCGATCACTTCCATGCACTGAGCTATGGAAGGAAGAGGAACGGAATGGAGTATCCGACAAGAGTCTAGAAGTTTTGTTTTTCTGGCCTCTGTCAGAAAAATCCTCATTTCTAAGGAGTCTATTATTGTTCCCAAGAAGGGAACCCTTGTTGACGGAGATAGAGAACTCTTTTCCACGTTCACTTTCCATCCGTGAGATCTGAGAAAGGCCAGGACAATGTCCGTGTGAGCCTTTGCTTGAGGAAGGGACGACGCTTGAATCAGAATGTCGTCCAAGTAAGGTACTACAGCAATGCCCCTTGGTCTTAGCACAGCTAGAAGGGACCCTAGTACCTTTGTGAAAATCCTTGGAGCAGTGGCTAATCCGAAAGGAAGCGCCACAAACTGGTAATGTTTGTCCAGGAATGCGAACCTCAGGAACCGATGATGTTCCTTGTGGATAGGAATATGTAGATACGCATCCTTTAAATCCACCGTGGTCATGAATTGACCTTCCTGGATGGAAGGAAGAATAGTTCGAATGGTTTCCATCTTGAACGATGGAACCTTGAGAAACTTGTTTAAGATCTTGAGATCTAAGATTGGTCTGAACGTTCCCTCTTTTTTGGGAACTATAAACAGATTGGAGTAGAACCCCATCCCTTGTTCTCTTAATGGAACGGGATGAATCACTCCCATTTTTAACAGGTCTTCTACACAATGTAAGAATGCCTGTCTTTTTATGTGGTCTGAAGACAACTGAGACCTGTGGAACCTCCCCCTTGGGGGAAGTCCCTTGAATTCCAGAAGATAACCTTGGGAGACTATTTCTAGCGCCCAAGGATCCAGAACATCTCTTGCCCAAGCCTGAGCGAAGAGAGAGAGTCTGCCCCCCACCAGATCCGGTCCCGGATCGGGGGCCAACATTTCATGCTGTCTTGGTAGCAGTGGCAGGTTTCTTGGCCTGCTTTCCCTTGTTCCAGCCTTGCATTGGTCTCCAAGCTGGCTTGGCTTGAGAAGTATTACCCTCTTGCTTAGAGGACGTAGCACTGTGGGCTGGTCCGTTTCTACGAAAGGGACGAAAATTAGGTTTATTTTTTTAAACTGAACACCCTTTATTACTGCAAATGCGAAAAAACATGAAGGAATTGTTCAAAATTTACCAAATTTTCACCACAGTGTCTTAAAGCCTTAAAAGTATTGCACACCAAATTTGGAAGCTTTAACCCTTAAAATAACGGAACCGGAGCCGTTTTGAACTTTAACCCCTTTACAGTCCCTGGTATCTGCTTTGCTGAGACCCAACCAAGCCCCAAGGGGAATACGATACCAAATGACGCCTTCAGAAAGTCTTTTCTAAGTATCAGAGCTCCTCTCACATGCGACTGCATGCCATGCCTCTCAAAAACAAGTGCGCAACACCGGCGCGAAAATGAGGCTCTGCCTATGCTTTGGGAAAGCCCCTAAAGAATAAGGTGTCTAAAACAGTGCCTGCCGATATTATTATATCAAAATACCCAGATAAAATGATTCCTCAAGGCTAAATATGTGTTAATAATCAATCGATTTAGCCCAAAAAAAGTCTACAGTCTTAATAAGCCCTTTTTGAAGCCCTTATTTACAATCGTAATAAACATGGCTTACCGGATCCCAGAGGGAAAATGACAGCTTCCAGCATTACATTGTCTTGTTAGAATGTGTCATACCTCAAGCAGCAAGAGACTGCTCACTGTTCCCCCAACTGAAGTTAATTGCTCTCAACAGTCCTGTGTGGAACAGCCATGGATTTTAGTGACGGTTGCTAAAATCATTTTCCTCATACAAACAGAAATCTTCATCTCTTTTCTGTTTCTGAGTAAATAGTACATACCAGCACTATTTCAAAATAACAAACTCTTGATTGAATAATAAAAACTACAGTTAAACACTAAAAAACTCTAAGCCATCTCCGTGGAGATGTTGCCTGTACAACGGCAAAGAGAATGACTGGGGTAGGCGGAGCCTAGGAGGGATCATGTGACCAGCTTTGCTGGGCTCTTTGCCATTTCCTGTTGGGGAAGAGAATATCCCACAAGTAAGGATGACGCCGTGGACCGGACACACCTATGTTGGAGAAATTACAGTTATTTCACGTATGGCTGGTGTGGGTATTGATTACTTGGTGATTAAAGATTTTTATATGTAAGGTTCTCAATTAAAGTGAATCTTTTTTTTTCCATTTAATGGAAATGTCTGGATCTCTAAATAAACCCAGATTGTGGAATTCTGGATTTGGTGTGTGTGTGTATGTATATGTATGTATGTATGTATGTGTGTGTGTAGGTGTGTGTATATGTGTGTGTGTATGTGTGTGTGTATGTGTGTGTGTATGTGTGTGTGTATGTGTGTGTGTATGTGTGTGTGTATGTGTGTGTGTATGTGTGTGTGTATGTGTGTGTGTATGTGTGTGTGTATGTGTGTGTGTCTAGCCAGTGCCTCCAAGTAAAAGCTAGCTCCCAGTAGCGTTTTTCTGCTCCTGAGTCTATCTAGATATGCATTTTAACAAAAGGATACCAAAAAAACGAAATCAACCTGGAAATATAATTAAATTGGAAAAAAAAACTCTTAAAATTGTTTGCTCAGTCTGAATCATGAATATTTATATTTAACTTTCATGTCCCTTTAAAGGGTCATTATAGTTGAAAAATGATGTGCTCAAATCCATTAGAGCATGTAATTTTAAGACTATTGACTCTTCACAGCACTGTGTGTTTTAGCCCATTTCAGGAGTTAAACACACAGCACTATAGGGCCAATGGCTCTTTAATATATGCACATTGTTATTGTACATAATTTGCTGAGACCAAATAACACCAGGAAAAGGGTACAGAAATGTTTCTTCATCTCTAATTATGGCACTAATGGTCATTTATATTTTCTTATGTATTGTTGTGCCTCTAAAGTATACAACATATAGTTTCATGTGAATTATTACCACATTTTTTAATGCTGTTTTATTATTGTACACAGTTTGATGCTGGTTTTAATTTTACTTTTATAAGATAGTTGGTCATTTCTAGGATTTACTTTACATGCAGCCAACAATTAAAGATTGATGTTTATGGGAAATAATACTGCACTCTGCACTCCAGGAACCCGATTTGGTGTAAAAGTGCAGGCTATCTTTAAAGGGACAGTCAACTCCAAAAACATAATTTATGTAAGAACGTACCTGATAAATTAATGTATTTCATATTGGCAAGAGTCCAGGAGCTAGTGACGTACGGGATATACAATCCTACCAGGAGGGGCAAAGTTTCCCAAACCTTAAAATGCCTATAAATACACTCCTCACCACACCCACAATTCAGTTTAACGAATAGCCAAGAAGTGGGGTGATAAAGAAAGGAGTAAAAAGCATCAACAAAAGAATTTGGAAATAATTGTGCTTTATACAAAAAATCATAACCACCACAAAAAGGGTGGGCCTCAAGGACTCTTGCTAATATGAAATAAATTAATTTATCAGGCAAATTCTTACATAAATTATATTTTCTTTCATGTAATTGGCAAGAGTCCATGAGCTAGTGACGTATGGGATAGCAATCCTGAAGATGTGGAACTCCACGCAAGAGTCACTAGAGAGGGAGGGATGAAAATAAAAACAGCCATTTTTCTTTGAAAAAAAATTAATTCACAACCCAAAATATAAATTAATTCTCAAGAAATGAAAAAGAAAAAACTTAAAACATAAGCAGAAGAATCAAACTGAAACAGCTGCCTGAAGAACTTTTCAACCAAAAACTGCTTCCGAAGAAGCGAATACATCAAAACGGTAGAATTTAGTAAATGTGTGCAAAGAAGACCAGGTTGCTGCTTTGCAAATCTGATCAACTGAAGCTACATTCTTAAAAGCCCATGAAGTGGAGACTGATCTAGTAGAATGAGCTGTAATTCTCTGAGGCAAGGCTTGACCCGACTCCAAATAAGCTGAATGAATCAAAAGCTTTAACCACGAAGCCAAGGAAACGGCAGAAGCCTTCTGACCTTTCCTAGAAACAGAAAAGATAACAAATAGACTAGAAGTATTCCTGAAATCTTTAGTAGCTTCAACATAATATTTCAAAGCTCTTATCACATCCAAAGAATTTAAGGATTTCTCCAAAGAATTCTTAGGATTAGGACACAAGGAAGGGACAATAATTTCTCTATTAATGTTGTTAGAATTCACAACCTTAGGTAAGAATTTAAAAGAAGTCTGCAAAACCGCCTTATCCTGATGAAAAATCAGAAAAGGAGATTCACAAGAAAGAGCAGATAATTCAGAAACTCTTCTAGCAGAAGAGATGGCCACAAGGAACAACACTTTCCAAGAAAGTAGTTTAATGTCCAAAGAATAGGCTCAAATGGAGGAGCCTGTAAAGCCTTCAAAACCAAATTAAGACTCCAAGGAGGAGAGATTGATTTAATGACAGGCTTGATACAAACCAAAGCCTGTACAAAACAGTGAATATCAGGAAGCTTAGCAATCTTTCTGTGAAATAAGACAGAAAGAGCAGAGATTTGTCCCTTCAAGGAACTTGCCAACAAACCCTTATCCAAACCATTCTGAAGAAACTGCAAAATTCTAGGAATTCTGAAAGAATGCCAAGAGAATTTATGAGAAGAACACCATGAAATATAAGTCTTCCAAACTTGATAATAAATATTTCTGCATACAGATTTATGAGCCTGTAAAATAGTATTAATCACTGAGTCAGAGAAACCTCTATGACTAAGCACTAGGTGTTCAATTTCCATACCTTCAAATTTAATGATTTGAGATCCTGATGGAAAAATGGACCTTGAGACAGAAGGTCCGGCCTTAATGGAAGAGGCCAAGGAAGGCAACTGGACATCCAAACAAGATCTGCATACCAAAACCTGTGAGGCCATGCTGGAGCTACCAGCAACACAAACGACTGTTCCATGATGATTTTGGAGATCACTCTTGGAAGAACTAGAGGCAGGAAAATGTAAGCAGGTTGGTAGCACCAAGGAAGTGTCAACGCATCCACTGCTTAGATGAGAAGCCATCAGATCAATTTCTGGAAGACCCCACATCTGAACAATCTGAGAAAACACATCTGGATGGAGGGAACACTCCCCCAGATGTAAAATCTGACGGCTGAGATAATCCGCTTCCCAACTGTTTACACCTGGGATATGTACCGCAGAAATTAGACAAGAGCTGGATTCCGCCCAAGAAAGTATTCAAGATACTTCTTTCATAGTTAGGGGACTGTGAGTCCCACCCTGATGATTGACATATGCCACAGCTGTGATATTGTCTGTCTGAAAGCAAATGAACGGTTCTCTCTTCAACAGAGGCCAAGCCTGAAGAGCTCTGAAAATTACACGAAGTTCCAAAATATTGATTGGTAATCTTGCCTCTTGAGATTTCCAAACCCCTTGTGCTGTCAGAGATCCCCAAACAGCTCCCCAACCTGAAAGACTTGCATCTGTTGTGATCACAGTCCAGGTTGGACAAACCAAAGAGGCCCCTAGAACTATACGATGGTGATCTAACCACCAAGTCAGAGATAGTCGAACATTGGGATTTAAGGATATTAATTGTGATATCCTTGTATAATCCCTGCACCATCGATTCAGCATACAAAGCTGGAGAGGTCTCATATGAAAACAAGCAATGGGGATCGCGTCCGATGCTGCAGTCATGAGACCTAAAACTTCCATGCACATAGATAAGGAAGGGAATAATTGAGACTGAAGGTTCCGACAAGCTGAAACCAATTTTAATTGTCTCTTGTCTGTTAGAGACAGAGTCATGGACACTGAATCTATTTGGAAACCTAAAAAGGTGACCCTTGTCTGAGGAATCAAAGAACTTTTTGGTAAATTGATCCTCCAACCATGTCTTTGAAGAAACAACACTAGTTGATTTGTGTGAAATTCTGCATAATGTAAAGACTAAGCTAGTACCAAGATATCGTCCAAATAAGGAAACACCTCAATACCCCGTTCTATGATTACAGAGAGTAGGGCACCGAGAACCTTTGAAAAGATTCTTGGAGCTGTCTCTAGGCCAAAAGGAAGAGTGACAAATTGGTAATGCTTATCTAGAAAAGAGAATCTCAGAAACTGATAATGATCTGGATGAATCGGAATATGAAGATATGCATCCTGTAAGTCTATTGTGGACATATAATGCCCTTGCTGAACAAAAGGCAGAATAGTCCTTATAGTCACCATTTTGAAAGTTGGTACTCTTACATAACGATTCAAAATTTTTAGATCCAGAACTGGTCTGAATGAATTTTCTTTCTTTGGGACAATAAATAGATTTGAATAAAACCCCAGACCCTGTACCTGAAACGGAACTGGCATGATTACCCCTGATAACTCCAGGTCTGAAACACACTTCGTGAGAGAAAAAATCTTCTCACAGGCGGTCGTACTCTGAATTATATTCTATACCCCTGAGAGACAATACTCTGAATCCATTGATTTTGAACCAAATTGGTCCAAACATCTTTGAAAAATCTTAATTTGCCCCTACCAGCTGAGCTGGAATGAGGGCTGCACCGTCATGCGGACTTGAGGGCTGGCTTTGATCTCTTAAATGGCTTGGATTTATTCCAATTTGAGGAAGGCTTCCAATTGGAAACAGATTCCTTGGGGGAAGGATTAGATTTCTGTTCCTTATTTTGTCGAAAGGAACAAAAACGGTTAGAAGCTTTAGATTTACCCTTAGGTCTTTTATCCTGAGGTAAAAAAACGCCCTCCCCTCAGTGACAGTTGAAATTATTGAATCCAACTGAGAACCAAATAACTTATTACCTTGGAAAGAAAGAGATAGCAATCTGGATTTAGAAGTCATGTCAGCATTCCAAGATTTAAGCCACAAAGCTCTTCTAGCTAAAATAGCTAAAGACATAGACTTAACATCAATTTTGATGATATAAAAAATGGCATCACAAATAAAATTATTAGCATGTTGAATCAAGTTAACAATGCTAGACAATTCAGGATCCAATACTTGTTGCGCTAAAGTCTCCAACCAAAAAGATGAAGCAGCTGCAACATCAGCCAAAGAAATTGCAGGCCTGACAAGATGACTTGAATATAAATAGGCTTTCCTTAGATAAGATTCAAGTTTCCTATCTAAATGATCTTTAAAAGAAGTACTATCTTCCATAGGAATAGTAGTATGTTTAGCAAGAGTAGAGATAGCCACATCAACTTTGGGGATCTTTTCCCAAAACTCTAAAGTAACTGCTGGCAAAGGATACAATTTTTTAAACCTTGAAGGAGGAATAAAAGAAGTACCAGGCCTATTCCATTCCTTAGAAATCATATCAGAAAAGCATCAGGAACTGGAAAAACCTCTGGAATAACCACAGGAGGTTTATAAACAGAATTTAAATATTTACTAGTTTTAATATCATATCCAAAGTAATCAACACTTCTTTTAACAAAGAACGAATATACTCCATTTTAAATATATAAGAAGATTTGTCAGTGTCAATATCTGAGATAGGATCTTCTGAACCACATAGATCCTCATCAGAGCAGGATAATTCAGCATGTTGCTGGTCATTTGAAATTTCATCAACTTTATGAGAAGTTTTAAAAGACCTTTTACGTTTATTAGAAGGTGGGATGGCAGACAAAGCCTTCTGAATAGAATCAGAAATAAATTATTTTAAATTTACAGGTGTATCTTGTGCATTAGATGATGAGGGAATAGCAACAGGTAATGAACTACTACTGATGGATACATTCTCTGCATGTAAAAGTTTATCATGACAACTATTACAAACCACAGCTGGAGAAATAACCTCCACAAATTTACAACAAATGCACTTAGCTTTGGTAGAACTGTTATCAGGCAACAGGGTTCCAATTCTGCCCGCTAATTTAAAAGACAGTCAATTTGAAAAAAGAGACTAAACCTTAGGTAAGAAATACATTTTCCTAAAAAATGCATTTCTCAGATATGAAACTGACAGTCTGCAAAAGGAAATATACTGAAAACCTGAATCATGGCAAATATAAGTACAATACATATATTTAGAACTTTATATAAATACATAAAGTGCCAAACCATAGCTGAGTGTGTCTAAAGTAATAAAAACATACTTGCCAAAAGACACCCATCCACATATAGCAGATAGCCAAACCAGTACTGAAATGCTTATCAGTAGAGATAATGGAATATGAGAGTATATCGTCGATCTGCAAAGGGAGGTAGGAGATGAATCTCTACTACCGATAACAGAGAACCTATGAAATAGATCTCCCGTGAGGAAAACCATAGCATTCAATAGGTGATACTCCCTTCACATCCCTCTTACATTTGCTGTACTATGAGAGGAATTGGGCTTCAAAATGCTGAGAAGCGCATGTCAACGTAGAAATCTTAGCACAAACTTACTTCACCACCTCCATAGGAGGCAAAGTTTGTAAAACTGAATTGTGAGTGTGGTGAGGGGTGTATTTATAGGCATTCTGAGGTTTGGGAAACTTTGCCCATCCTGGTAGGATTGTATATCCCATACATCAGTAGCTCATGGACTCTTGCTAATTACATGAAAGAAATGTTTATTGTTTAAAAAGATTTATTACCCATTCCCCAGTTTTGCACAGAAAACATTTTTATATTAATATACTTTTTACCTCTGTGATTACCTTGTATCTAAGCCTCTTCTGACAGTCCCCTGATCACATGACTTTTTATTTATTATTTATTGACTTGCATTTTAGCCAATAAGTGCTTTGTTGTGCACAACTTCGCGGGCGTGAGCACAATGTTATCTATATGGCCCGCATGAACTAGCAGTCTCCTGTTGTGAAAAACTAAATAAAAAGTAAATTTATGCTTACCTAATAAATTAATTTCTTCTACGATATGACGAGTCCACAGATTTCATCCTTACTTGTGGGATTTATCCTCCTGCTAACAGGAAGTGGCAAAGAGCACCACAGCAGAGCTGCATATATAGCTCCTCCCCTCCCGCCACCTCCAGTCATTCGACCGAAGTTAGGAAGAGAAAGGAAAAGCCAAAGGTGCAGAGGTGACTGAAGTTTATAAAAAATATAATATAATCTAAATCTGTCTTAAAAATGACAGGGGGGGCTGTGGACTCGTCATATCGTAGAAGAAATTAATTTATCAGGTAAGCATAAATTTACTTTTCTTCTACAAGATATGACGAGTCCACGGATTTCATCCTTACTTGTGGGATACAATACCAAAGCTACAGGACACGGATGAAAGGGAGAGACAAGACAGGAACCTAAACAGAAGGCACCACTGCTTGAAGAACCTTTCTCCCAAAACCAGCCTCAGAAGAAGCAAAAGTATCAAATTTGGAAAATTTGGAAAAAGTGAGAAGAGACGACCAAGTCGCAGCCTTGCAAATCTGTTCAACAGAAGCACTGTTTTTAAATGCCCATGAGGAAGCCACAGCCCTAGTAGAATGAGCCGTAATTCTTTCAGGAGGCTGCTGTCCAGCTGTCTCATATGCCAGACGGATGATACTCTTCAGCCAAAAAGAAAGGGAGGTAGCCGTAGCTTTCTGACCCCTACGCTTTCCAGAAAAAACAATGAATAATTAAGATGATTGACGGAAATCATCGCCTGCAAGAAAAACTTCAGGGCACTGACCACGTCCAGGTTATGCAACATACGCTCCTTCTTAGAAGAAGGGTTAGGACATAATGAAGGAACAACGATTTCATGATTAATATTCTTATTAGAAACAACCTTAGGAAAGAACCCAGATTTGGTACGTAAAACCACCTTATCAGAATGGAAGATAAGATAAGGCGAATCAACATTGTAATGCTGAAAGCTCAGAAACTCTACGAGCAGAAGAAACAGCAACCAAATGGAACCCCTTGAAGAACATTAAGAACTAAATTCAAACTCCAGGGTGGAGCAATTGGTCTAAACACAGGCTTAATCCTGGTTAGAGCCTGACAAAAAGACTGAACGTCTGGAACATCTGCCAAACGTTTGTGTAGCAAAATTGACAAAGCAGAAATGTGTCCCTTTAAGGAACTCTATGATAATCCTTTCTCCAATCCTTCTTGGAGAAAAGACAGAATCCTGGAAATCCTAACTTTACTCCATGAGTAGCCCTTGGATTCACACCAAAAAAGATATTTATGATAAATCTTTCTGGTGACAGGCTTACGTAAGTATCGATGACCGAATCAAAGAAACCCCGCTTAGATAAAATCAAGCGTTCAATCTCCAAGCAGTCAGCTGCAGAGAAATTAGATGTGGATGTTGGAAAGGACCTTGAATGAGAAGGTCCTGTCTCACTGGAAGTTTCCACGGAGGCAGAGAAGACATGTCCACTAGATCTGCATACCAAGTCCTGCGTGGCCATGCAGGCGCGATTAGAATTACTGAAACTCTCTCCTGTTTGATCCGAGCAATCACCCAGGGAAGGAGAGGCACTGCCAAGGCATCTATCAGTTCGGCCTGAGGATCCCTCGACCTGCATCCGTATCTTGGGAGCTTGGCATTCTGTCGAGACGCCATCAGATCCAGTTCCGGTCTGCCCCATCAGAGAATCAGTGAGGCAAATACCTCCGGATGGAGTTCCCACTCCCCCGGATGAAAAGCCTGTCGGCTTAAAAAGTCCGCTTCCCAGTTGTCCACTCCTGGGATGTAGTTTGCTGACAGATAACAAGAGTGGGCCTTCGCCCATCAAATTATCTTGGATACTTCTGTCATCGCCAAGGAACTCCTTGTTCCTCCCTGATGATTGATGTAAGCCACAGTCGTGATGTTGTCCGACTGGAATCTGATTAATTTGGCCGAAGCCAACTGAGGCCATGCCTGAAGCGCATTGAATATTGCTCTCAATTCCAGAATATTGATTGGAAGCAGAGACTCCATACACCCTGAGCCTTCAGGGAATTGCAGACTGCACCCCAGCCTAGTAGACTGGCGTCCGTTGTCACTATCAACCACGAGGGTCTGCGGAAACACGTCCCTTGGGACAGATATTCCGGAGACAACCACCAAAGAAGAGAGTTTCTGGTCTCTTGATCCAGATTTATCAGAGATAAATTTGCATAGTCCCCATTCCACTGTCCATCCATTGCCACCACCATCAATCCAATTACCTCCATACATTGAGTCACTGATGGCCGAGGATTGGACTGAAGGGCTCGGCATGTATTTAGAATTTTTGACTTTCTGACCTCCGTCAGAAAAATCTTCATGGCTATAGCATATATCAGAGTTCCCAAGAAGGGAACCTTTGTCTGTGGAATTAGTGAACTCTTTTCTAGATTCACCTTCCATCCGTGAGTTCTCAGAAAGGACAACACTGTGTCTGTATGAGACTTTGTTAGATGATAAGTCGACGCCTGAATAAAAATATCGTTCAGATAAGGCGCCACTGCTATGCCCTGCGGCCTGCATCCTTCAAGTCCACGGTAGTCATATATTGACCCTCCTGGATGATTGGTAAAATTGTTCGGATTGTCTCCATCTTGAAAGATGGGACTCTGAGAAACTTGTTTAGACTCAGAGATCTAAAATAGGTCTGAATGTTCCCTCTTTTTTGGGAACCACGAAAAGATTTGAGTAAAACCCCTGTCCCTGTTCTAGTCTTGGAACAGGACGAATTACTCCCATAGTAGAGAGGTCTTTTACACAACGTAAGAACGCCTCTCTTTTTATCTGGTCTACAGACAATCGTGAAAGAAGAAATCTCCCTCTTGGGAGAAAACTTTTGAATTCCAGTTGATACCCGTGGGTCACGATTTCCAGTGCCCAGGGGTCCTGAACATCTCTTGCCCAAGCCTGGGCAAAGAAAGAAAGTCTGCCCCCTACTAGATCCGGTCCCGGATCGGGGGCCGCCCCTTCATGCTGTCTTAGTAGTAGCAGCGGGCTTCTTGGGTTGTTTACCCTTGTTCCAAGCCTGGTTGGGTCTCCAGACGGACTTGGCCTGAGCGAAATTCCCTTCCTGTTTTGTGGAGAAAGAGGAAGAAGAGGGTACTCCTTTTTAATTTCCCGAAAGGAATGAAAATTATTTTGTTTACCCCTCATCTTAACAGACTTATCCTGAGGTAGAAAATGACCTTTACCTCCAGTAATGTCAGAAATGATTTCCTTCAACTCTGGCCCGAATAGGGTCTTACCCTTGAAAGGAATAGCCAAGAGCTTTGACTTCGATGACACATCAGTAGACCAAGATTTTAACCATAACGCTCTACACGCTAAAATGGCAAATAATGCATTTTTAGCCGCCAATTTAGCAATTTGAAAGGCGGCATCTGTGATAAAAGAATTAGCTAGCTTGAAAGCCTTAATTCTATCTAAAATATCATCTAAAGGGGTCTCAATTTAAAGAGACTCTTCTAAGGCATCAAACCAGAAAGCAGCTGCAGTAGTAACTGGAACAATGCAGGCTGTCGGTTGTAAAAGGAAACCCTGATGAATAAATAACTTCTTTAGAAGACCCTCTAATTTCTTATCCATAGGGTCTTTGAAAGCACAGCTGTCCTCAATAGGAATAGTTGTACGCTTAGCCAGGGTAGATATAGCTCCCTCCACCTTAGGGACAGTCTGCCAAGAGTCCCGAATGGTGTCTGATATGGGATACATTTTCTTAAAATGAGGGGGAGGAGAGAACGGTATACCTGGTCTGTCCCTCTCCTTCTTGATAATCTCTGAGATTCTCTTGGGAACCGGAAAAACATCAGTGTAAGCGGGAACTTCCAGATATTTGTCCATTTTACACAATTTCTCTGGTGGTACCATAAAAGGGTCACAGTCATCCAGAGTCTCTAAGACCTCCCCGAAGTAACAGGCGGAGGTGTTCCAGCTTAAATTTAAAGGACATGATGTCCAAATCTGTCTGAGGTAACACACTTCCCGATTCTGAAAGTTCTCCCTCAGACAAAATTACCCTGACCCCCAACTCAGATCCCTGTGAGGGCACATTGGAAATAGCCAACAAAGCATCAGAGGACTCAGTATTCACATTGATTCCTGTCCTACTGTGTTTACCCTGTAACACTGGTAACTTAGATAATACCTCTGTAAGGGTAGTTGACATAACTGCAGCCATATCCTGCAGAGTAAAAGAATTAGACGCAGTTGAGGAACTCAGCGTCGCTTGAGTGGGCGTTAAAGGTTGTGACACTTGGGAAGAATTAGGCGGCATATCCTGATTTTCTTCAGACTGAGAATCATCCTTAGGCACACTTTCTTTACATAAAAACAGAATTTATGTTTACCTGATAAATTTCTTTCTCCAACGGTGTGTCCGGTCCACGGCGTCATCCTTACTTGTGGGATATTCTCTTCCCCAACAGGAAATGGCAAAGAGCCCAGCAAAGCTGGTCACATGATCCCTCCTAGGCTCCGCCTACCCCAGTCATTCGACCGACGTTAAGGAGGAATATTAGCATAGGAGAAACCATATGGTACCGTGGTGACTGTAGTTAAAGAAAATAAAATATCAGACCTGATTAAAAAAACCAGGGCGGGCCGTGGACCGGACACACCGTTGGAGAAAGAAATTTATCAGGTAAACATAAATTCTGTTTTCTCCAACATAGGTGTGTCCGGTCCACGGCGTCATCCTTACTTGTGGGAACCAATACCAAAGCTTTAGGACACGGATGAAGGGAGGGAGCAAATCAGGTCACCTAAATGGAAGGCACCACGGCTTGCAAAACCTTTCTCCCAAAAATAGCCTCAGAAGAAGCAAAAGTATCAAACTTGTAAAATTTGGTAAAAGTGTGCAGTGAAGACCAAGTCGCTGCCCTACATATCTGATCAACAGAAGCCTCGTTCTTGAAGGCCCATGTGGAAGCCACAGCCCTAGTGGAATGAGCTGTGATTCTTTCGGGAGGCTGCCGTCCGGCAGTCTCGTAAGCCAATCTGATGATGCTTTTAATCCAAAAAGAGAGAGAGGTAGAAGTTGCTTTTTGACCTCTCCTTTTACCTGAATAAACAACAAACAAGGAAGATGTTTGTCTAAAATCCTTTGTAGCATCTAAATAGAATTTTAGAGCGCGAACAACATCCAAATTGTGCAACAAACGTTCCTTCTTTGAAACTGGTTTCGGACACAGAGAAGGCACGATAATCTCCTGGTTAATGTTTTTGTTAGAAACAACTTTCGGAAGAAAACCAGGTTTAGTACGTAAAACCACCTTATCTGCATGGAACACCAGATAAGGAGGGGAACACTGCAGAGCAGATAATTCTGAAACTCTTCTAGCAGAAGAAATTGCAACTAAAAACAAAACTTTCCAAGATAATAACTTAATATCAACGGAATGTAAGGGTTCAAACGGAACCCCCTGAAGAACTGAAAGAACTAAATTGAGACTCCAAGGAGGAGTCAAAGGTTTGTAAACAGGCTTAATTCTAACCAAAGCCTGAACAAAGGCTTGAACATCTGGCACAGCTGCCAGCTTTTTGTGAAGTAACACCGACAAGGCAGAAATCTGTCCCTTCAGGGAACTTGCCGATAATCCTTTTTCCAATCCTTCTTGAAGGAAGGATAGAATCCTAGGAATCTTAACCTTGTCCCAAGGGAATCCTTTAGATTCACACCAACAGATATATTTTTTCCAAATTTTGTGGTAAATCTTTCTAGTTACAGGCTTTCTGGCCTGAACAAGAGTATCGATAACAGAATCTGAGAAACCTCGCTTCGATAAAATCAAGCGTTCAATCTCCAGGCAGTCAGCTGGAGTGAAACCAGATTCGGATGTTCGAACGGACCCTGAACAAGAAGGTCTCGTCTCAAAGGTAGCTTCCAAGGTGGAGCCGATGACATATTCACCAGATCTGCATACCAAGTCCTGCGTGGCCACGCAGGAGCTATCAAGATCACCGACGCCCTCTCCTGATTGATCCTGGCTACCAGCCTGGGAATGAGAGGAAACGGCGGAAACACATAAGCTAGTTTGAAGGTCCAAGGTGCTACTAGTGCATCCACTAGAGCCGCCTTGGGATCCCTGGATCTGGACCCGTAACAGGGAACTTTGAAGTTCTGACGAGAGGCCATCAGATCCATGTCTGGAATGCCCCACAGCTGAGTGACTAGGGCAAAGATTTCCGGATGGAGTTCCCACTCCCCCGGATGCAATGTCTGACGACTCAGAAAATCCGCTTCCCAATTTTCCACTCCCGGGATGTGGATAGCAGACAGGTGGCAGGAGTGAGACTCCGCCCATAGAATAATCTTGGTCACTTCCTCCATCGCTAGGGAACTCCTTGTTCCCCCCTGATGGTTGATGTACGCAACAGTCGTCATGTTGTCTGATTGAAATCGTATGAACTTGGTCCTTGCTAGCTGAGGCCAAGCCTTGAGAGCATTGAATATCGCTCTCAGTTCCAGAATATTTATCGGTAGAAGAGATTCTTCCCGAGACCAAAGACCCTGAGCTTTCAGGGATCCCCAGACCGCGCCCCAGCCCGTCAGACTGGCGTCGGTCGTGACAATGACCCACTCTGGTCTGCGGAATGTCATCCCTTGTGACAGGTTGTCCAGGGACAGCCACCAACGGAGTGAGTCTCTGGTCCTCTGATTTACTTGTATCTTTGGAGACAAGTCTGTATAGTCCCCATTCCACTGACTGAGCATGCACAGTTGTAATGGTCTGAGATGAATGCGCGCAAAAGGAACTATGTCCATTGCCGCTACCATCAACCCGATCACTTCCATGCACTGAGCTACGGAAGGAAGAGGAACGGAATGAAGAATCCGACAAGAGTCCAGAAGCTTTGTTATTCTGGCCTCTGTTAGAAAAATCCTCATTTCTGAGGAATCTATAATTGTTCCCAAGAAGGGAACCCTTGTTGACGGGGATAGAGAACTCTTTTCCACGTTCACTTTCCAGCCGTGAGATCTGAGAAAGGCCAGGACGATGTCCGTGTGAGCCTTTGCTCGAGGGAGGGACGACGCTTGAATCAGAATGTCGTCCAGGTAAGGTACTACTGCAATGCCCCTTGGTCTTAGCACCGCTAGAAGGGACCCTAGTACCTTTGTGAAAATCCTTGGAGCAGTGGCTAATCCGACAGGAAGCGCCACGAACTGGTAATGTTTGTCCAGGAATGCAAACCTTAGGAACCGATGATGTTCCTTGTGGATAGGAATATGTAGATACGCATCCTTTAAATCCACCGTGGTCATGAATTGACCTTCCTGGATGGAAGGAAGGATAGTTCGAATGGTTTCCATCTTGAACGATGGGACCTTGAGAAATTTGTTTAAGATCTTGAGATCTAGGATTGGTCTGAACGTTCCCTCTTTTTTGGGAACTATGAACAGATTGGAGTAGAACCCCATCCCTTGCTCTCTTAATGGAACAGGATGAATCACTCCCATTTTTAACAGGTCTTCTACACAATGTAAGAACGCCTGTCTTTTTATGTGGTCTGAAGACAACTGAGACCTGTGGAACCTCCCCCTTGGGGGAAGTCCCTTGAATTCCAGAAGATAACCCTGGGAGACTATTTCTAGCGCCCAAGGATCCAGAACATCTCTTGCCCAAGCCTGAGCGAAGAGAGAGAGTCTGCCCCCCACCAGATCCGGTCCCGGATCGGGGGCCAATATTTCATGCTGTCTTGGTAGCAGTGGCAGGTTTCTTGGCCTGCTTTCCCTTGTTCCAGCCTTGCATTGGTCTCCAAGCTGGCTTGGCCTGAGAAGTATTACCCTCTTGCTTAGAGGACGTAGCACCTTGGGCTGGTCCGTTTTTACGAAAGGGACGAAAATTAGGTCTATTTTTTGCCTTGAAAGGCCGATCCTGAGGAAGGGCGTGGCCCTTACCCCCAGTGATATCAGAGATAATCTCTTTCAAGTCAGGACCAAACAGCGTTTTCCCCTTGAAAGGAATGTTTAGTAGCTTGTTCTTGGAAGACGCATCAGCCGACCAAGATTTCAACCAAAGCGCTCTGCGCGCCACAATAGCAAACCCAGAATTCTTAGCCGCTAACTTAGCCAATTGCAAAGAGGCGTCTAGAGTGAAAGAATTAGCCAATTTGAGAGCATTGATTCTGTCCATAATCTCCTCATAAGGAGGAGAGTCACTATCGAGCACCTTAATCAGTTCATCAAACCAGAAATATGCGGCTGTAGTGACAGGGACAATGCATGAAATGGGTTGTAGAAGGTAACCCTGCTGAACAAACATCTTTTTAAGCAAACCTTCTAATTTTTTATCCATAGGATCTTTGAAAGCACAACTATCCTCTATGGGAATAGTGGTGCGTTTGTTTAAAGTAGAAACCGCTCCCTCGACCTTGGGGACTGACTGCCATAAGTCCTTTCTGGGGTCGACCATAGGAAACAATTTTTTAAATATGGGGGGAGGGACGAAAGGAATACCGGGCCTTTCCCATTCTTTATTAACAATGTCCGCCACCCGCTTGGGTATAGGAAAAGCTTCTGGGAGCCCCGGCACCTCTAGGAACTTGTCCATTTTACATAGTTTCTCTGGGATGACCAAATTTTCACAATCATCCAGAGTGGATAATACCTCCTTAAGCAAAATGCGGAGATGTTCCAATTTAAATTTAAATGTAATCACATCAGATTCAGCCTGCTGAGAAATGTTCCCTAAATCAGTAATTTCTCCCTCAGACAAAACCTCCCTGGCCCCCTCAGATTGGGTTAGGGGCCCTTCAGAGATATTAATATCAGCGTCGTCATGCTCTTCAGTAACTAAAACAGAGCATCCACGCTTACGCTGACAAGGGTTCATTTTGGCTAAAATGTTTTTGACAGAATTATCCATTACAGCCGTTAATTGTTGCATAGTAAGGAGTATTGGCGCGCTAGATGTACTAGGGGCCTCCTGAGTGGGCAAGACTCGTGTAGACGAAGGAGGGAATGATGCAGTACCATGCTTACTCCCCTCACTTGAGGAATCATCTTGGGCATCATTGTCATTATCACATAAATCACATTTATTTAAATGAATAGGAATTCTGGTTTCCCCACATTCAGAACACAGTCTATCTGGTAGTTCAGACATGTTAAACAGGCATAAACTTGATAAGAAAGTACAAAAAACGTTTTGAAATAAAACCGTTACTGTCACTTTAAATTTTAAACTGAACACACTTTATTACTGCAATTGCGAAAAAACATGAAGGAATTGTTCAAAATTCACCAAACTTTCACCACAGTGTCTTAAAGCCTTGAAAATATTGCACACCAATTTTGGAAGCTTTAACCCTTAAAATAACGGAACCGGAGCCGTTTTAAGCTTTAACCCCTTTACAGTCCCTGGTATCTGCTTTGCTGAGACCCAACCAAACCCAAAGGGGAATACGATACCAAATGACGCCTTCAGAAGTCTTTTATAAGTATCAGAGCTCCTCTCACATGCGACTGCATGCCATGCCTCTCAAAAACAAGTGCGCAACACCGGCGCGAAAATGAGACTCTGCCTATGCTTTGGGAAAGCCCCTAAAGAATAAGGTGTCTAAAACAGTGCCTGCCGATATTATTATATCAAAATACCCAGAATAAATGATTCCTCAAGGCTAAATAAGTGTTAATATCAATCGATTTAGCCCAAAAAAAGTCTACAGTCTAAATAAGCCCTTGTGAAGCCCTTATTTACAATCGTAATAAACATGGCTTACCGGATCCCATAGGGAAAATGACAGCTTCCAGCATTACATCGTCTTGTTAGAATGTGTCATACCTCAAGCAGCAAAGGACTGCAAACTGTTCCCCCAACTGAAGTTAATTGCTCTCAACAGTCCTGTGTGGAACAGCCATGGATTTTAGTTACGGTTGCTAAAATCATTTTCCTCATACAAACAGAATTCTTCATCTCTTTTCTGTTTCTGAGTAAATAGTACGTACCAGCACTATTTGAAAATAACAAACTCTTGATTGAATAATGAAAAACTACAGTTAAACACTAAAAAACTCTAAGCCATCTCCGTGGAGATGTTGCCTGTACAACGGCAAAGAGAATGACTGGGGTAGGCGGAGCCTAGGAGGGATCATGTGACCAGCTTTGCTGGGCTCTTTGCCATTTCCTGTTGGGGAAGAGAATATCCCACAAGTAAGGATGACGCCGTGGACCGGACACACCTATGTTGGAGAAATAAGCTTTTTACATTGTAAGGCCCTTTCAGTACAAGAGGTACACAAAGTAAGAGGGGGTTCCACAATGGCCTCTAAACACATAGAACAAGGAGTTTCCTCAAGTTCAGACATGTTAAACAGACTAGCAATAGCCACAATAGTCATTTTTAACCTTATTTATTGATTCAAAGAATTTTCAGAAAAAAAATGTACTGCGCCTTTAAATAATAAAAGCGCAACAATTTTTCTGTACTGCACCGAAAACGATTTTTAGCACAAAAAAATTATACTAAACAGTTCAAATTTGCCAAAAATTATTGCACCATTTGAGAAAAAGCTAAATCAACCTTTAAATAGTCTTTTTATTTTGTAAATAAACTTTAAACAACAATAACAGCCCCTGCACCTCGCCACAGCTGTGCTGTGGTGCCTACCTGCCCCCAGGGTATTCAAGATTGATTCAACAACGATCCGGTGACTGAATTTCAACTTTAGGCCCCACCGGAGCTAGTGCCTGCTGCCTTCTAGTGAGGAGAAAACGGCGTGTCTGAGCGTGCAAAATAGGCCCCGCCCACCGTGGGCGTCGCATTAACTGTCTCCATAACCGCATGGGAAGCGGTTTTAATAAGCCATGTGGTCCCCTAATGTCTTCACACACACATATTATGCCAATTATTAAATATAGAAAGTATCACAGCTGCCTCTCCCAGTGTCATGCCCCTATTGCAGAGCTTTCCAAACTTTTCATGTTGGCGACACACTTTTTAGACCTACATCATTTCATGACACAGTAATTCAGTTGTACTGGCAAACAGGAGGTTAAACTAACTTGTTTTAAGAGATACGGACACATACATAAATTATATAATAACAAAATGTTTTTACAAGTAACAGTATGTGTTTGCAAGAATTAAAAAAAAGTTTAATAACACCAATAGCTACTTACTATTTTATTGGGATGTATGAGGATGATGGGATGAACACAATTTCTGAATATTTGGTGGAATATTAGATAAAGACACACGCATTTCATCATCAAGCATTTTTTAACTTCCCCTTCCTATCCATATATCAAGAGCAGGAGCAGCAACGCACTACTGGGAGCTAGTGGCAAAAAAAAACCCTCAGTGAGTCTGATTGACTACTGCCCGCGCTGTAAACACATTGCTGTCCCACTCACTGACTTCACATGCAGTCACGAGCCAATTAAGGAGACTACACGTGTAGTCAGGAGCCAATGTGCCGCCAAAGGGAATAGTTTCAGTTCCCACTGAGCTGCACCAATAGGTTAAGATTATCTGTGACCCCCTAGGTATCAATCACGTGTCAACCATGTGATATGCGTAGCAGGCAGGCGGAAAGTCAGAAACCCAAAAAAAAAAAAATTCAATTACATTTAAAATAAATTGTGCTGAAGAAGGGACACACCTACACACTGCTGCCGACTCTCCCGACAAACAGTTTGGAAAGCACTGCCTTATTGAGTTACATAACCGTAGTAATCAATATGTATAAACCAGTAATTTCAGTAACACCATAATCCATATAGGTCTACTGCTTATCCCTTCCCTTACAGGGAATAATGTCAGCCAGTTCTGATATAACAAGTCTCCTCAGAAATAAAAGACTGAACATACCTCAATGCTGCTTGTAGCATGACACCGTTCTCCACACTGAAGATTTTTCTTGCACTACCTTCAGAAGCTCTGTGGGAACCAGAATGGATCTTAGTAACGTCTGCTAAGATCATAAACCTCATGGCAGAAAAAAGATCTCTTCATTCCACTTGGGAATCCAGACTGACAATGTCTCCCTGAGGAAAATAGTACTCACCTGTACCATTTTAAAATAAAAACAGAATTTATGCTTACCTGATAAATTACTTTCTCCAACGGTGTGTCCGGTCCACGGCGTCATCCTTACTTGTGGGATATTCTCCTTCCCAACAGGAAATGGCAAAGAGCCCAGCAAAGCTGGCCATATAGTCCCTCCTAGGCTCCGCCTACCCCAGTCATTCGAGCGACGGACAGGAGGAAATATATATAGGAGAAACCATATGGTAACGTGGTGACTGTAGTTAGAGAAAATAATTCATCAGACCTGATTAAAAAACCAGGGCGGGCCGTGGACCGGACACACCGTTGGAGAAAGTAATTTATCAGGTAAGCATAAATTCTGTTTTCTCCAACATAGGTGTGTCCGGTCCACGGCGTCATCCTTACTTGTGGGAACCAATACCAAAGCTTTAGGACACGGATGAAGGGAGGGAGCAAATCAGGTCACCCAAACGGAAGGCACCACGGCTTGCAAAACCTTTCTCCCAAAAATAGCCTCCGAAGAAGCAAAAGTATAAAATTTTAAAAATTTGGCAAAAGAGTGCAGTGAAGACCAAGTCGCTGCCTTACATATCTGGTCAACAGGAACCTCATTCTTGAAGGGCCCATGTGGAAGCCACAGCCCTAGTGGAGTGAGCTGTGATACTTTCAGGAGGCTGCCATCCGGCAGTCTCAAAAGCCAATCTGATAATGCTTTTAAACCAAAAGGAAAGAGAGGTAGAAGTTGCTTTTTTACCTCTCCTTTTACCAGAATAAACAACAAACAAAGAAGATGTTTGTCTAAAATCTTCAGTAGCCTCTAAATAGAATTTTAGAGCACGGACTACGTCCAAATTGTGTAACAAACGTTCCTTCTTTGAAACTGGATTCGGACACAAAGAAGGTACAACTATCTCCTGGTTAATATTTTTGTTGGAAACAACCTTCGGAAGAAAACCAGGCTCAGTACGTAAAACCACCTTATCTGCATGGACCAGATAGGGCGGAGAACACTGCAGAGCAGATAACTCAGAAACTCTTCTAGCGGAAGAAATTGCAACCTAAAACAAAACTTTCCAAGATAATAACTTAATATCTACGGAATGTAAGGGTTCAAACGGAACCCCTTGAAGAACTGAAAGAACTAGATTAAGACTCCAGGGAGGAGTCAAAGGTCTGTAAACAGGCTTGATTCTAACCAGAGCCTGAGCAAACGCTTAAACGTCTGGCACAGCTGCCAGCCTTTTGTGAAGTAAAACAGATAAAGCAGAGATCTGTCCCTTCAGAGAACTTGCAGATAATCCTTTCTCCAAACCTTCTTGTAGAAAGGAAAGAATCTTAGGAATTTTTATCTTGTTCCATGGGAATCCTTTAGATTCACACCAACAGATATATTTCTTCCATATATTATGGTAAATTTTTCTAGTTACAGGCTTTCTAGCCTGAATAAGAGTATCTATTACAGAATCTGAAAACCCACGCTTTGATAAAATCAAGCGTTCAAACTCCAAGCAGTCAGTTGGAGGAAAACCAGATTCGGATGTTCGAATGGACCCTGAATAAGAAGGTCCTGTCTCAAAGGTAGCTTCCATGGTGGAGCCGATGACATATTCACCAGGTCTGCATACCAAGTCCTGCGTGGCCACGCAGGAACTATCAAGATCACCGAAGCCCTCTCCAGATTGATCCTGGCTACCAGCCTGGGAATGAGAGGAAACGGTGGGAATACATAAGCTAGGTTGAAGATCCAAGGTGCTACTATTGTATCCACTAGAGTCGCCTTGGGATCCCTGGATTTGGACCCGTAACAAGGGACCTTGAAGTTCTGACGAGAGGCCATCAGAACCATGTCTGGAATGCCCCATAATTGAGTTATTTGGGCAAAGATTTCCGGATGGAGTTCCCACCCCCCCGGATGCTCCTCCATCGCCAGGGAACTCCTTGTTTCCCCCTGATGGTTGATATATGTAACAGTCTTCATGTTGTCTGATTGAAACCTTATGAATTTGGCCTTTGCTAGTCGAGGCCAAGCCTTGAGAGCATTGAATATCGCTCTCAGTTCCATTATGTTTATCGGGAGAAGAGAGTCTTCCCGAGACCATAGACCCTGAGCTTTCAGGGGTTCCCAGACCGCGCCCCAGCCCACCAGACTGGCGTCGGTCGTGACAATGACCTACTCAGGTCTGCGGAAGCTCATTCCCTGTGACAGGTTGTCCAGGGTCAGCCACCAACGGAGTGAATCACTGGTTATTTGATCTACTTGTATCGTCGGAGACGAGTCTGTATAATCCCCATTCCACTGTCTGAGCATGCACAGGTGTAATGGTCTTAGATGAATTCGTGCAAAAGGAACTATGTCCATTGCCGCAACCATCAAACCTATTACTTCCATGCACTGCGCTATGGAAGGAAGAAGAACAGAATGAAGTACCTGACAAGAGCTTAGAAGTTTTGATTTTGTGGCCTCTGACAGAAAAATCTTCATTTCTAAGGAAACTATTATTGTTCCCAAGAAGGGAACTCTTGTTGACGGGGACAGAGAACTTTTTTCTATGTTCACTTTCCACCTGTGAGATCTGAGAAAGGCTAGGACAATGTCCGTATGAGCCCTTGCTTTTGACAGAGACGACACTTGAATCAGGATGTCGTCCAAGTAAGGTACTACTGCAATGCCCCTTGGTCTTAGCACCGCTAGAAGGGACCCTAGTACCTTTGTGAAAATCCTTGGAGCAGTGGCTAATCCGAATGGAAGTGCCACAAACTGGCAATGCTTGTCCAGAAAGACGAACCTTAGGAACCGAAAATGTTCCTTGTGGATAGGAATATGTAGATACGCATCCTTTAACTCCACCGTGGTCAGGAATTGACCTTCCTGGATGGTAGGAAGGATCGTTCGAATGGTTTCCATTTTGAACGATGAAACCCTTAGAAACTTGTTTAGAATCTTGAGATCTAAAATTGGTCTGAATGTTCCCTCTTTTTTGGGAATTATGAACAGGTTGGAGTAAAAACCCATCCCTTGTTCTCCTAATGGAACAGGATGAATCACTCCCATGCTTAACAGGCCTTCTACACAGTGTAAGAATGCCTGTCTTTTTATTTGGTTCGAAGATAATTGAGACCTGTGGAACCTTCCCCTTGGGGGTAGTTCCCTGAATTCCAGGAGATAACCTTGAGAAACTATTTCTAGCGCCCAAGGATCCTGAACATCTCTTGCCCAAGCCTGAGCAAAGAGAGAAAGTCTGCCCCCACCAGATCCGGTCCCAGATCGGGGGCCAACACTTCATGCTGTTTTGGTAGCAGTGGCAGGTTTCTTAGCCTGCTTACCCTTGTTCCAGCCTTGCATCGGTCTCCAGGCTGGCTTGGTTTGAGAAGTATTACCCTCTTGCTTAGAGGGTGTAGAATTTGAGGCTGGTCCGTTTCTGCGAAAGGGACGAAAATTTGGCTTATTTTTAGCCTTAAAAGACCTATCCAGAGGAAGGGCGTGGCCCTTTCCCCCAGTGATGTCTGAAATAATCTCTTTCAAGTCAGGGCCAAACAGTGTTTTACCCTTGAAAGGGATGTTAAGCAATTTGGTCTGGAGAACACATCCGCTGACCAAGACTTTAGCAAAAGCGCTCTGCGCGCCACGATAGCAAACCCTGAATTATTCGCCGCTAATCTAGCTAATTGCAAAGCGGCATCTAAAATAAAAGAGTTAGCCAATTTAAGTGCTTGAACTCTGTCCAAAACCTCCTCGTACGAAGATTCTTTATTGAGCGACTTTTCTAGTTCTTCGAACCAGAAACACGCAGCTGTAGTGACAGGAACAATGCATGAAATTGGTTGTAGAAGGTAACCTTGCTGAACAAACATATTTTTAAGCAAACCCTCTAACCTTTAATCCATAGGATCTTGAAAGCACAATTATCTTCTATAGGAATAGAAGTGCGTTTGTTTAGAGTAGAAACCGCCCCCTCGACCTTGGGGACTGTATGCCATAAGTCCTTTCTGGGGTCGACTATAGGAAATAATTTCTTAAATATAGGGGGAGGAACAAAAGGTATGCCGGGCCTTTCCCACTCCTTATTTACTATGTCCGCCACCCGCTTGTGTATAGGAAAAACATCGGGGGGCACCGGAACCTCTAGGAACTTGTCCATCTTACCTAATTTCTCTGGAATGACCAAATTGTCACAATCATCCAGAGTAGATAATACCTCCTTAAGTAGTGCGTGGAGATGTTCTAATTTAAATTTAAAAGTTACAATATCAGGTTCTGCTTGTTGAGAAATTTTCCCTGAATCTGAAATTTCTCCCTCAGACAAAACCTCCCTCCTGGCCCCTTCAGATTGGTGTGAGGGTATGTCAGAACAGATATCATCAGCGTCCTCTTGCTCTTCAGTATTTAAAACAGAGCAATCACGCTTTCTCTGATAAGTAGGCATTTTGGAAAAAATGCTTGCAATAGAATTATCCATTACAGCCGTTAATTGTTGTATGGTAATAAGTATTGGCGCACTAGATGTACTAGGGGCCTCTTGTGTGGGCAAAACTGGTGTAGACACAGAAGGGGATGATGCAGTACCATGCTTACTCCCCTCATTTGAGGAATCGTCTTGGGCAATATCATTATCTATGGCATTATTATCCCTACTTTGTTTGGACATTATGACACAATTATATCACATATATTTAAATGGGGAGACACATTGGCTTTCATACATATAGAACATCGTTATCTGATGGTTCAGACATGTTAAACAGGCTTAAACTTGTCAACAAAGCACAAAAAACGTTTTACAATAAAACCGTTACTGTCACTTTAAATTTTAACCCCTTAGTGACCAGACCACTTTTCAATTTGTTGACCATCTGGGACCAAGGCTATTTTTGCATTTCTGCGATGTTTGTATTTAACTGTAATTTTCCTCTTACTCATTTACTGTACCCACACATATTATATACTGTTTTTCTCGCCATTAAATGGACTTTCTAAAGATACCATTTTTTTTCATCATATCTTATAATTTACTATAAAAAAAAATATAAAATATGAGGAAAAAATGAAAAAAAATGCACTTTTTCTAACTTTGAGCCCCAAAATCTCTTACACATCTACAACCACCATAAAATACCAATGCTAAACAGTTTCTAAATTTTGTCCTGAGTTTATAAATACCCAATGTTTACATGTTCTTTGCTTTTTTTGCAAGTTATAGGGCAATAAGTACAAGTAGCACTTTGCTATTTCAAAACCATGTTTTTTCAAAATTGGCGATAGTTACATTGTAACACCAATATCTGTCATGAATCCCTGAATAACCCTTCAAATGTATATATTTTTTAAAAGAAGACAACCTAAGGTATTAAACTTGGGGTATTTTGACTTTTTTCATGCAACCATTTTACCACCAATCTATGCCAAAGTTTGGGGGGGAAAAAAAAATAATTTGATTTTTTGACAAAATAGCAATTTAAGAATACATTTACTGATAATATTAAGGGTTACTGCCAAATAACACCCTCATATGTCTTCAGCAGCATCTCCTGGGTACAGTGATACCACCCATGTATAGGTGTGTCGGGTTCTCGGGGGGCTAAAAGCTCTTATTTTTAGGGAGCGCATTCCAGTTTTTCAACTTGGAATTTTCACATCGGTCATCATGCACCCATGTCCTATTTGGGACATTTCTGAAGCTGGTCAATGGAATTTACCCCCATCAAACCATATATTTTTGAAAAGTAGACACCCTAGGGTATTTCAAATGCTTGTATTTTAACACTTTCCATGCACTAATTCAACCACCAGTCTTTGTCAAACTTTTGGGTAGTCATTATTTTGTGTTATTTTTCACACACATTGTAATTTAGGCATGGATTCTCAGTTCCTGTTATGTGTTACTGCCAAAAAAAACCTCAATATGTGTTCAACAACATCTCCTGAGTACAGTGATACCACCCATGTACAGGTGTGTCGGGTTCTCTGGGGGCTAAAAGGCCTTAATTTTAGGAAGCGCATTCCAGTTTTTCAACTTGGAATTTTCACATCGGTCATCATGCACCCATGTCCTATTTGGGACATTTCTGAAGCTGGCCAATGGAATTTACCCCCATCAAACCATATATTTTTGAAAAGTAGACACCCTAGGGTATTTCAAATGCTGGTATTTTAACACTTTCCATGCACTAATTCAACCACCAGTCTTTGTCAAACTTTTGGGTAGTCATTTTTTTTGTGTTATTTTTCACACACATTGTATTTTAGGCATGGATTCTCAGTTTCTGTTATGTGTTACTGCCAAAAAGCACCTCAATATGTGTTCAACAACATCTCCTGAGTACAGCGATACCACCTATGTATAGGTGTGTTGGGTTCTCTGGGGGCTAGAAGGCCTTATTTTTAGGAAGCGCATTCCAGTTTTTCAACTTGGAATTTTCACATCGGTCATCATGCACCCATGTCCTATTTGGGACATTTCTGAAGCTGGTCAATGGAATTTACCCCCATCAAACCATATATTTTTGAAAAGTAGACACCCTAGGGTATTTCAAATGCTTGTATTTTAACACTTTCCATGCACTAATTCAACCACCAGTCTTTGTCAAACTTTTGGGTAGTCATTATTTTGTGTTATTTTTCACACACATTGTACTTTAGGCATGGATTCTCAGTTCCTGTTATGTGTTACTGCCAAAAAAAAACCTCAATATGTGTTCAACAACATCTCCTGAGTACAGTGATACCACCCATGTATAGGTGTGTCGGGTTCTCTGGGGGCTAAAAGGCCTTAATTTTAGGAAGCGCATTCCAGTTTTTCAACTTGGAATTTTCACATCGGTCATCATGCACCCATGTCCTATTTGGGACATTTCTGAAGCTGGTCAATGGAATTTACCCCCATCAAACCATATATTTTTGAAAAGTAGACACCCTAGGGTATTTCAAATGCTTGTATTTTAACACTTTCCATGCACTAATTCAACCACCAGTCTTTGTCAAACTTTTGGGTAGTCATTATTTTGTGTTATTTTTCACACACATTGTACTTTAGGCATGGATTCTCAGTTCCTGTTATGTGTTACTGCCAAAAAAAACCTCAATATGTGTTCAACAACATCTCCTGAGTACAGTGATACCACCCATGTATAGGTGTGTCGGGTTCTCTGGGGGCTAAAAGGCCTTAATTTTAGGAAGCGCATTCCAGTTTTTCAACTTGGAATTTTCACATCGGTCATCATGCGCCCATGTCCTATTTGGGACATTTCTGAAGCTGGTCAATGGAATTTACCCCCATCAAACCATATATTTTTGAAAAGTAGACACCCTAGGGTATTTCAAATGCTTGTATTTTAACACTTTCCATGCACTAATTCAACCACCAGTCTTTGTCAAACTTTTGGGTAGTCATTATTTTGTGTTATTTTTCACACACATTGTATTTTAGGCATGGATTCTCAGTTCCTGTTATGTGTTACTGCCAAAAAAAACCTCAATATGTGTTCAACAACATCTCCTGAGTACAGTGATACCACCCATGTATAGGTGTGTCGGGTTCTCTGGGGGCTAAAAGGCCTTAATTTTAGGAAGCGCATTCCAGTTTTTCAACTTGGAATTTTCACATCGGTCATCATGCACCCATGTCCTATTTGGGACATTTCTGAAGCTGGTCAATGGAATTTACCCCCATCAAACCATATATTTTTGAAAAGTAGACACCCTAGGGTATTTCAAATGCTTGTATTTTAACACTTTCCATGCACTAATTCAACCACCAGTCTTTGTCAAACTTTTGGGTAGTCATTATTTTGTGTTATTTTTCACACACATTGTACTTTAGGCATGGATTCTCAGTTCCTGTTATGTGTTACTGCCAAAAAAAACCTCAATATGTGTTCAACAACATCTCCTGAGTACAGTGATACCACCCATGTATAGGTGTGTCGGGTTCTCTGGGGGCTAAAAGGCCTTAATTTTAGGAAGCGCATTCAAGTTTTTCAACTTGGAATTTTCACATCGGTCATCATGCACCCATGTCCTATTTGGGACATTTCTGAAGCTGGTCAATGGAATTTACCCCCATCAAACCATATATTTTTGAAAAGTAGACACCCTAGGGTATTTCAAATGCTTGTATTTTAACACTTTCCATGCACTAATTCAACCACCAGTCTTTGTCAAACTTTTGGGTAGTCATTTTTTTGTGTTATTTTTCACACACATTGTACTTTAGGCATGGATTCTCAGTTCCTGTTATGTGTTACTGCCAAAAAACACCTCAATATGTGTTCAACAACATCTCCTGAGTACAGTGATACCACCCATGTATAGGTGTGTTGGGTTCTCTGGGGGCTAGAAGGCCTTATTTTTAGGAAGCGCATTCCAGTTTTTCAACTTGGAATTTTCACATCGGTCATCATGCACCCATGTCCTATTTGGGACATTTCTGAAGCCGGTCAATGAAATTTACCCCCATAAAACCATATATTTTTGAGAAGTAGAGCCCCTAGGGTATTTGAAATGCTGGTATTTTCACACTTTCCATGAACTTATTTAACCACCAGTCTTTGTCAAACTTTTGGGTAGTCATTTTTTTGTGTTATTTTTCACACACATTGTACTTTAGGCATGGATTCTCAGTTCCTGTTATGTGTTTACTGCCAAAAAACACCTCAATATGTGTTCAACAACATCTCCTGAGTACAGTGATACCACCCATGTATAGGTGTGTTGGGTTCTCTGGGGGCTAGAAGGCCTTACTTTTAGGAAGCGCATTCCAGTTTTTCAACTTGGAATTTTCACATCGGTCATCATGCACCCATGTCCTATTTGGGACATTTCTGAAGCCGGTCAATGAAATTTACCCCCATAAAACCATATATTTTTGAGAAGTAGACACCCTAGGGTATTTGAAATGCTGGTATTTTAACACTTTCCATGAACTTATTTAACCACCAGTCTTTGTCAAACTTTTGGGTAGTCATTTTTTTGTGTTATTTTTCACACACATTGTACTTTAGGCATGGATTCTCAGTTCCTGTTATGTGTTTACTGCCAAAAAACACCTCAATATGTGTTCAACAACATCTCCTGAGTACAGTGATACCACCCATGTATAGGTGTGTTGGGTTCTCTGGGGGCTAGAAGGCCTTATTTTTAGGAAGCGCATTCCATTTTTTACACTTCCCATTTTCACATCCCATGCACCCATGTTCTATTTAAGACATTTCTGAAGCCGGCCAATGTAATTTACCCCCATAAAACCATATATTTTTGAAAAGTAGACATCCTAGGGTATTTCAAATGCAGGTGTTTTAACACTTTCCATACACTAATTCAACCACTAGTCTTTGTCAAACTATTGGGCATTCATTTCTTTGTGTTATTTTTCACATACATTGTACTTTAGACATGGATTCACAGCTCCTGTTATGTGTTACTACCAAAGAAGACACCAATATGTGGTCACCAACATCTCCTGAGTTCAGTGATACCACCTATGCATAGGTTTGGTGGCTTGTTTGGGCGGTGCAATGCCAAATGTCTGACATGTGTTTGTGATTTTTTTTCACATTTAACATATTTTCTTTGCCTATCGTCTTTTTTTGGGGGTCTTTTAACATACCCCAATTTATTTGTTTTCCATAAATGTGATTATATTTAAAAAGTTGACCCCCCAAGGTATTATACATGGAGTGGTTTGATGACTTTGATGCAACCGTTTTAGCCCAAAAAATTGGAGAAAGTATATGGTGGTAATTTTTCAATTTTCATTGTTACAGACACATTGCTTTTTTACTATGATTTAGGAGAGACTGTTGTAAGTTATTGCAAAAGAATACTTTAGGTTGTTTTCTGCAAGGCACCCTGAGTACACCTATGCCCCCCATGCATAGGTTTGCCAGGATTTTGGGAAGGTTATGTTACATGATTTTAGTTATTAAAAATGAGAGTATTTCTTCTGATAGGCCTATCTTTAGTTTGGGGCCTATCACATACCCCACTTTTATTTATTGCATTCAAAGTGTATATTTTTTAAATGTTGACACCCCAAGGTATTGTATATGGTGTGCTTTGATGCCTTTGAAGCAACCGTTTTAGCCCAAAAAATTGGAGAAAGTATATGGTGGTAATTTTTCAATTTTCATTTTTACAGACACATTGCTTTTTGACTATGATTTAGGAGAGATTGTTGTAAGTTATTGCAAAAGAATACTTCAGGTTGTTTTCTGCAAGGCACCCTGAGTACACCTATGCCCCCCATGCATAGGTTTGCCAGGATTTTGGGAAGGTTATGTTACAATTTTATGACTTGTGATTTTAGTTATTAAAAATGAGAGTATTTCTTCTGATAGGCCTATCTTTAGTTTGGGGCCTATCACATACCCCACTTTTATTTATTACATTCAAAGTGTATATTTTTTAAATGTTGACACCCCAAGGTATTGTATATGGTGTGCTTTGATGCCTTTGAAGCAACCGTTTTAGCCCAAAAAATTGGAGAAAGTATATGGTGGTAATTTTTCAATTTTCATTGTTACAGACACATTGCTTTTTTACTATGATTTAGGAGAGACTGTTGTAAGTTATTGCAAAAGAATACTTCAGGTTGTTTTCTGCAAGGCACCCTGAGTACACCTATGCCCCCCATGCATAGGTTTGCCAGGATTTTGGGAAGGTTATGTTACATGATTTTAGTTATTAAAAATGAGAGTATTTCTTCTGATAGGCCTATCTTTAGTTTGGGGCCTATCACATACCCCACTTTTATTTATTGCATTCAAAGTGTATATTTTTTAAATGTTGACACCCCAAGGTATTGTATATGGTGTGCTTTGATGCCTTTGAAGCAACCGTTTTAGCCCAAAAAATTGGAGAAAGTATATGGTGGTAATTTTTCAATTTTCATTTTTACAGACACATTGCTTTTTGACTATGATTTAGGAGAGATTGTTGTAAGTTATTGCAAAATAATACTTCAGGTTGTTTTCTGCAAGGCACCCTGAGTACACCTATGCCCCCCATGCATAGGTTTGCCAGGATTTTGGGAAGGTTATGTTACAATTTTATGACTTGTGATTTTAGTTATTAAAAATGAGAGTATTTCTTCTGATAGGCCTATCTTTAGTTTGGGGCCTATCGCATACCCCACTTTTATTTATTGCATTCAAAGTGTATATTTTTTAAATGTTGACACCCCAAGGTATTGTATATGGTGTGCTTTGATGCCTTTGAAGCAACCGTTTTAGCCCAAAAAATTGGAGAAAGTGTATGGTGGTAATTTTTCAATTTTCATTTTTACAGACACATTGCTTTTTGACTATAATTTAGGAGAGACTGTTGTAAGTTATTACAAAAACATACTTCAGGTTGTTTTCTGCAAGGCACCCTGAGAACACCTATGTCCCCCATGCATAGGTTTGACAGGGGTTTTGGTTAAAAAAAAAAACAGGCCCAATTTTAGAAAAAAATAGAGTAGTGAAATGTAAAAATCTGGCACAGTAAAAGTAAAAAAAACAAAAAAACATCTAACTATAAACATAACCAAAAAAATATATATATATGTAACAGCAAATGTATTTATTTTTTTTAAAAATTGACCATTGTATGGTACCGCTTGAAGCAGTCCCCAATGCAGAGTGCAGGCTGTCCAGGGCAATCAGGACAGTAATATATGGTGTCCCTTCTCTTCCCCCTCTTGGTACAGACTCTGCATTTTTTTTGTGGTTTCTGCTTTGTGGCATTAGGGGGGATTTTAAAAATAAAATGGGTAGCCCCAACTCTGCTCTCTCCCATCACCGCCCGGGGAGCAGGTGCATCATGGTACAAAATCCCCGTAATAATCTGGAGCTGAAACTGTAAAAAAGTCTTTTTAACTCTGGGGTTTGCTTTTTTGAACAACAAAAAAGCGTTGTGGGTTGCAATCTGCATTAGGTAAATTGCAACCTTTTTGTACCAGGCCCTTGTCTTCCGCATAATTAGATAGGGCTGCAGCAGCTGATCAGCCAGATCAACCCCACCCATATGCCGGTTATAAGACTTGATGCACACTGGCTTCCTTATGATCTCAGCTCTGCCACGTACAGAAACCGCCACCGTCCTCTCTGTGTGGATGGTGGTAAGAAGGTATACATCCTTCTTGTCTCTGTACTTCAGTGCCAACAGCTCCTCTTGGCGCAGAGCTGAGGTCTCCCCCCTTCGTAGCCGGGTGCGTACAAGCTGTCCTGGGAAACCTGCGCGGTTCTTTTTAATTGTACCGCAAGCTACTGTATCAAAGCAATACAGTAGCTTGAACAAAAGGACACTTGTATAAAAATTGTCTAAGTACAAGTGATACCCTTTGTTCATTAGGGGTAATATCAGGTCCCAGACAATCTTGCCAGTGGTTCCCATATGTTCTGGGCAACCTGGAGGGTCAAGGTGGCTATCCTTTCCCTCATACACCCGGAAGGCCTGAGTATACCCAGTCTCGCTGTCACAGAGCTTATACACCTTTACCCCATATCTGGAGCGTTTGGAAGGAATATACTGCTTGAATCCCAGCCTTCCCTTATACTTCATTAGGGATTCATCAACGCATATATTCCTTCCAGGTGTATAAGCCTCTGCAAACCTGGCAGAAAAGTGGGTTATCAGGGGGCGGATTTTATACAGCCTGTCAAATTGGGGATGCTCCCTAGGGGGGCACAGGCTGTTGTCGCTGAAGTGCATGAAATGCAGAATCATTTCATACCTCTTCCTCGACATAGTCTGGGAGAAAATGGGGGTAGAGCAGATGGGGCTAGTACTCCAGTAGGAGCGAATGGAGGGTTTCTTTATGATGCCCATCAGCATAGTCAATGCCCAGAATTTTTTGAATTCTGGCACATTGATGGGGGCCCATTGCTGCTTTGCCAAATATGTTCCAGGCTTTGCAGCACGGAACTGATGGGCATATAAATTAGTTTGGGCGACAATGTTCCCCAATATATCATCGCCCAGAAACACTTCCAGAAACTGCTGGGGGCTAAAACCTGCCACATCTATATTTATGCCAGCATTTGCTGTGAAGGGTGGGATATCTGGCCTCTGGAGATGAGGCGTTACCCACTCTTCAGCAGCAATGGCAGCAACACGCCTCCTTCTGGCAGGGGGGCTAGCAGGGGGGCTGGCAGGGGGGCTGGCAGGGGGGCTAGCAGCCACAGATACATCACTATCAGTTGAGACTGCATCTAGTGATGTATCTGAGCACATGGCAGGGTCAAAATTGGGGTCTGAGTCAGAAATAGAGGCATCTGACTCTGACGCAAGGATGGCATACGCCTCCTCAGCACTATATCTTTTCTGTGACATTTTTGTATCACAGAAAACAATTACTAAAAAAAATTAAATTAACTAAATTAATTAACTAAATTAACTAGCAAAAAAGTACAGCTATGCTACTGCCAGTGATTTATAGCGATCACTGGCAAGCTAGAGGTTAATGGCTCTGAAAATTAAATTAAATTAACTAAATTAATTAACTAAATTAACTAGCAAAAAAGTGCACCTTTGCTACTGCCAGTGATATATAGCGATCACTGGCAAGCTAGGGGTTAATGGCTCTGAAAATTAAATTAAATTAACTAAATGTTTCTGAAAAGAGCCTTTGGGTTTTTAAAAAATTACAACAACAAAATTAACCCCTAAAAAAATGCACAGACAGCAAAATGCAGCAAAAAAAAAGTGCACCTTTGCTACTGCCAGTGATATATAGCGATCACTGGCAAGCTAGGGGTTAATGGCTCTGAAAATTAAATTAAATTAACTAAATGTTTCTGAAAAGAGCCTTTGGGTTTTTAAAAAATTACAACAACAAAATTAACCCCTAAAAAAATGCACAGACAGCAAAATGCAGCAAAAAAAAAGTGCACCTTTGCTACTGCCAGTGATATATAGCGATCACTGGCAAGCTAGGGGTTAATGGCTCTGAAAATTAAATTAAATTAACTAAATGTTTCTGAAAAGAGCCTTTGGGTTTTTAAAAAATTACAACAACAAAATTAACCCCTAAAAAAATGCACAGACAGCAAAATGCAGCAAAAAAAAAAGTGCACCTTTGCTACTGCCAGTGATATATAGCGATCACTGGCAAGCTAGGGGTTAATGGCTCTGAAAATTAAATTAAATTAACTAAATGTTTCTGAAAAGAGCCTTTGGGTTTTTAAAAAATTACAACAACAAAATTAACCCCTAAAAAAATGCACAGACAGCAAAATGCAGCAAAAAAAAAAGTGCACCTTTGCTACTGCCAGTGATATATAGCAATCACTGGCAAGCTAGGGGTTAATGGCTCTGAAAATTAAATTAAATTAACTAAATGTTTCTGAAAAGAGCCTTTGGGTTTTTTAAAAATTACAACAACAAAATTAACCCCTAAAAAAACGCACAGACAGCAAAATGCAGCAAAAAAAAAGTGCACCTATGTTACTGCCAGTGATATATAGTGATCACTGGCAAGCTAGGGGTTAATGGCTCTGAAAAGAGCCTTTGGTTCTATATTTTTTAACAAATAAAAGAAATAAATCTCTCTCTCTGCTAAATACAGGTCTCTCTCTCTCTCCAACAAAATGGCAAGTGAGGAGAGGGAGGGAGATCCACACTGATCATAGTCAATATTTACAAATATTGACATGATCAGACAAATGGGGTATTTTATTATTATTTTTTTTTTTAGGGTGGGAGGCTCAGATTGGGTGACCCTAGCTTGCCCCTATGATGATGCAGGCTAGGGACACCCCCAGAGGCCCCATGATGCACTGGGCATCGCCATCTTGGATGCCTAGTGAAGGGGGGGGGGGGGGGGGGGGGCTATTTAGGGCTTTTTTTTTTATTATTCGTTTTTTTTTTTTTTTTTTTTTTTTTATTTTAATTTATAACTAAGTGCCTCGACCCACCGAGGCACTTAGCAAACAAGCAGAGCATCGGAAGCGTGTCCGATCGCTTCCGATGCTCTAAAACACTGCCGGGCTCCACGTGGAGCGAAACCGGAAGTGATCACTCGTGGGGGAGTGATCAATCCGGTCCCGGCACTCGGGAACAGTATTGCAGGATGCCTAGACCTCAAGGCAAGCCTGCAATACTGTTAGAGCAGCTGGAAGCGATTTCGATCGCTTCCAGTGCTCTGTTAAACCGACGACGTATGCCATACGTCCTCGGTCGTTAAGTGCTTTTTTTTTGAGGACGTATGGCATACGTCGTCGGTCGTTAAGGGGTTAAACTGAATACACTTTATTACTGAATATGTGAAAAAGTATGAAGGAAATGTTCAAAATTCACCAAAATTTCACCACAGTATCTTAAAGCCTTAAAAGTATTGCACACCAAATTTGAAAGCTTTAACCCTTAAAATAACGGAACCGGAGCCGTTTTTACATTTAACCCCTATACAGTCCCAGGTATCTGCTTTGCTGAGACCCAACCAAGCCCAGAGGGGAATACGATACCAAATGATGCCTTCTATAAGCTTTTTCAGTGGTTCTTAGCTCCTCACACATGCATCTGCATGCCATGCTTTCCAAAAACAACTGCGCATTAGTGGCGCGAAAATGAGGCTCTGCCTATGACTAGAAAAGGCCCCCAGTGAAAAAGGTGTCCAATACAGTGCCTGCCGTTTTTATTAAAACAATCCCCAAGATTATAACAACTATTAATAGTAATAATCTGCCAAATATACTTAGTAAAGTAATCGTTTTAGCCCAGAAAAATGTCTACCAGTTTTTTAAGCCCTAATGAAGCCCTTTATTCTTTTACTTAAACTAAGAAAATGGCTTACCGGTCCCCATAGGGAAAATGACAGCCTTCCAGCATTACCAAGTCTTGTTAGAAATGTGTCATACCTCAAGCAGCAAAGTCTGCCCACTGTTTCCCCCAACTGAAGTTACTTCATCTCAACAGTCCTGTGTGGAAACAGCCATCGATTTTAGTAACGGTTGCTAAAATCATTTTCCTCTTACAAACAGAAATCTTCATCTCTTTTCTGTTTCAGAGTAAATAGTACATACCAGCACTATTTTAAAATAACAAACTCTTGATTGAAGAACAAAAACTACATTTAAACACCAAAAAACTCTAAGCCATCTCCGTGGAGATGTTGCCTGTGCAACGGCAAAGAGAATGACTGGGGTAGGCGGAGCCTAGGAGGGACTATATGGCCAGCTTTGCTGGGCTCTTTGCCATTTCCTGTTGGGAAGGAGAATATCCCACAAGTAAGGATGACGCCGTGGACCGGACACACCTATGTTGGAGAAAAATTTCTTCATTGAAGAATCTAAAACTAACACCTCACTTTACCTCTTCCTATTACTAACACAGGCAAAGAGAATGACTGGGGGTGGAGGGAGGGGAGGAGCTATATATGCAGCTCTGCTGTGGTACTCTTTGCCACTTCCTGTTAGCAGGAGGATAAATCCCACAAGTAAGGATGAAATCCGTGTACTCATTATATCTTGTAGAAGAAAAAGCATGTGATAAGAGGCTGTCTGTAGTGGCTTATAAACAGGCAGAAATTTAGAGGTTTAAATGTTATAAAGTATATCAATATAACAATGTTGGTTGTGCAAAGCTGGGAAATGGGTAGTAAAGGCATTATCTTTCTTTTTAAACAATTACAATGTCAGTGTTGACTGTCCCTTTGACAATAGACATCACACTGCGCAAATGGAAACAAATAATATTTATAAAATACATAAAAATGAATTAGGTCACATGTGAATATCATATTATCAAAGTAGTGTTTTTTAGGGAATAGAAAAGTAAAAACTGAAATGTTTATAGGAGCATTTCAATTTTAAATACAAACATTTTTGCAATATACTTCCATGAGCAAAAATGCTTCTAGTAAAGGTTATTACTGTTTGCCAGTAGCATACACACATATGCTGTGAGGGCACCGCACCAGTATTCAAACATTACACCTTCTCAGCGAGTCCGCAGTGATTTGTAAGGAACAAATTAAAGGGACACTGATCCCAATTTTTTTCTTTGTGATTCAGATAGAGCAAGCAATTTTAAGCAACTTTCTAATTTACTCCTATTATCAATTTTTCTTCATTCTCTTGCTATCTTTATTTGAAAAAGAAGGCATCTAAGCTTTTTTTATTGGTTCAGAATTCTGGACAGCACTTTTTTTATTGGTGGATGCATTTATCCACCAATCAGCAAGAACAACCCAGGTTGTTCACCAAAAAAGGTCCGGCATCTAAATTTACATTCTTGCATTTCAAATAAAGATACCAAGAGGATGAAGACAATTTGATAATATGAGTAAATTAGAAAGTTGCCTAAATTTCATGCTCTATCTCAATCACAAAAGAAAAAATGTGGGTTCAGTGTCCCTTTAAGTCTTTTTCAGGTACAATATGCACCGCCTCCAGCTCTCTGAACTGGAACAACTTTTACTAGAAGCATTTTTGCTAATGGAAGTATATTGCAAAGATGCTTCCATTAAAAAATGAAATGCTTCTATACACTTGTCTATTGACCTTTCAATCTCCTTTAAGAGGCTGTGTAACATTATGATGTGTCATATAGCAAAAGGTACTGTAAAATATTTAGCAACAAGTAACACTCAATTAGGAGCAGACTCGTTATTGCTCTGTACCTAAACAGGTGCGAAGGTTCTCAAAAAAAATGGCACAAATCCAAACATGATAAATGCTGCTGCAATACACACAGTAAATCGTGACCAAGTGCTAAATGAACAATGAAATTGCAGAGAACCCCAACACAAAACAGTCAAAAATGTCTTATGGAAGTGTGTCTGTTTGTAAGAACTACATCTCCCTCTCTTGGTTTTGTAACATTATTACCAAAAGAGAAATGCATGTGCATTTGTGTAAATTACAAGAGTAAAATGGTAATTAGCAGTTAAAGGGACAGTAAACACCTTGTCTTTACTAGAAATTTTATTTGTGCTGTTATAGAATAACATATCAGCCAAGTCTTACCATTTTTCAAACAAATTGACATCCTTTTTTCTACAGCTATTTATCAATAGCTAAACTCAACCCACGATTTGTCTTCTTTGGAGGAGCCAATCTGTGCTTTAGTTAACAGACAACAATGCAAGACGTAATGAAATACATTGTTGTGCAGTTATCTACTAAATACAATTAGAGACTATTATGAAGCAGGGTTAGAGTTGAAAAGTCAGCTGGTGCAATTCAAGTTCTAAGAATTAGAATTTGTTTAGTTTTCAGAGCTAAATTACACTAAAAGGGGCCAACATAAATAATGCAAATAAATTGCAAAGTTGTTTCATTATAGGCAACTAAACATTTTATATACAAATATGAAAGTATTTACTGTCCCTTTAAGAGACAAGATGTTAACCCCTTAACGACCAGAGGTTTAGCCCAAAAGGACAAGCGCCATACCTGTGTCCTGGGCTGTAAGTGCCCCCACGCGCTATTTCTACATGCCTCAAGAGTAAGGCAGTGCAGAAATAACATAATGGAGGATATCCCAAGGCTAACATTGCAGGGACAGGGGGACTCTGTGATCCCTTGCCAGTCAGTGAGGTGTCTCCATTCATGAGATAAACGCTGTGATCTGTGAGTATCTCATGCTGCTCCGTGAAGCGTTTATGTGAGGCTAGCCAGCAGCCGTACAGTCTCTAGACATAGCAGCACATAATGTAACACCCCCAAGCAAATCCCCATGTGTTGTGTTTCAACTTTATTTTTAAGTATCTTCTTTGTAGTACCTTTTCAAGACCATCGTCATTTGAAAGCACAAGCAATTCTCTTTCAAATGAGGGATCTTGGAGGTCTGTTGCTAGTAAGGGTGCTGAGACTGAAAAATTTGAACAGCAACCCCCCATCTAGCTCCCTTACCTGCCTGTCATATAGTGGCCCCACACCCTCTGTCATGTTTGTTTTGACATCAGTGGCTCCCATGTCGCTCTGGGAGTGCCGCCCACTATGCCACCAACGATCAGGCCTGTTGTGCAGGGGAATCGCCAACCCAGTGTTGTGATTGGCTATTCCCCTTCAAGAAGAGAACAGTTTGCCATGCCCTCACAGGCAGCAGTCTCGCCATGTGCAGCAAAAGGTTTAATATTATCTATTGTCTGCTTAAAGGGACAGTCAAGTCCAAAAAAAATCTTATGTTTCAAATAGGGCACGTAATTTTAAACAACTTTCCAATTTACTTTTATCACCAATTTTGCTTTGTTCTCTTGGTATTCTTAGTTGAAAGCTAAACCTAGGAGGTTCAAATGCTAATTTCTTAGACCTTGAAGGCCGCCTCTAATCTAAATCGCTCTGGACTTGTCATTATTCTCCCTTTCTGGTGAAACCCGCCTGGTTGGGTCCTAGGATTTTCGCCAGGTATCTACAGCGTAGAATATCTCCCCGTTGGCGTTCCTGATAGGTGATTGGCATCGGGAGTGGAGCCTCGTTCTGGATACCAGCAGCTACAGCCACAGAGAGTCAGCCGAACGGTTCAGAAGTTTCGGCTCGTTCGATATTGCACTGCATGTGCAATTTTGTTTGTGAGTACCTGGATTTTATCTTTTTCTGTTGTCTATTTCTATCTTGAAACTTGCTGCACCAAGAGCGCCTCTCGTTTTTTGTCTTTCAGGACTGGTTTTATTAAATGCATTTTGACATTTTTTCACCACTAGAGGGCATTAGTTCACGTTTTTCATATAGATAACATTGAGCTCAAGCACGTGAATTTACCATGGAGACAGCTCTGATTGGCTAAAATGCAAGTCTGTCAAAAGAACTAAAATAAGGGGGCAGTCTGCTGACGCTGAGATACAAGTTAATTACAGAGGTAAAACGTGTATAATTGTTACCGTGTTGGTTATGCAAAATTGGGGAATTGGTAATTAAGGGATTATCTATCTTTTAAAACAACAACAATTCTGGTGTTGACTGTCCCTTTAATATTGGCTATAATTTGTGCCGGGTAACCAGTAAACGAAAAAAGGCAATACATTACGAAACATTCTCTTTCAGACGGAACCAAAAAAACAAATTTGAATATCATGCTCTTTAAACAGCTTTTACTTCACTTTTGTTTCAGGCAGAATATACTGTCTACATGTATAAATGTTGCTTTTTATATACATGATAGAACATATTTTTAGTGGAATGTCTCTTTAAAAGGGATTTTAAACAGTCTGTTTCATTGTTGTAATAAAAAAGCACTAAGCAATTGCTTATACTTAAAGTTGACAACAGACATTATTAGTCTGTGCACAATTATCAACTATTAAAACCATCACACAGAAGCTTAGTTGCTTGCTTCTGATACATATGTAGGCAGAAAACAATAGGATATTTGAGTCACTATTCAAATTTATATTTTTATCAGTAGATTATTGTCATCAGCAGACCCACCCACCGCCTGTCAATCCTTGAAAGAACCTTATTTCATCAACAACACCTCACCCAACTGTCATCCGCAACATATATTTATATACATTAAAACAACACTCTCTTTAAAATGCATGAAGCCAACAAATTATTGAAACACACAACTATATTAAAGCATAACATTAATTAAAATGAATCTGTTTCTCTAACGTGGAATGACTCCAAAAAAAACAAGTTCCTGTGAAAGTATAACTGGGATATTAGATTTAAAAAAAACCCATTTGATTTATGTACAAAACAGAGTCTTTAAAAACCTTTTTTTTTTTTTTTTTTTTTTTTTTTTTTAAAAGTGCTTGTCCCACATTCCCTAAAGAGGCCAAAAAAACAAATTTGTAAAAAAATTTTTTTTTTTAAATTGATATAAAACCCCAAACATGTTGTTTTGTGTTCTAAAATGCAAATAATAGTCTATATTTATCTAAAACAACAAATATTACTATCTTTCTGAAGGAAAATAATTTTTGGTTTTTATAAAACTACCTTTACGTTACATGCTGTATTATGACATGTAAATATTGCCTAAATTACATGTTATTGTTTACACTTATTCCCATCCTGTCTCCAAACTGTCCCATTTTACAGATAGAAATATTCAAACATCCAAACTATTACGAAAACCAAACCTTTTCCTGTTCCAATCAGTTTGAATAAATGGTTTTCTACCTGCATAATCAAATTTGCTATGTTCCCATGATATTCTTTGTTGAAGAGATACTTCGATAGGTGTCTGGATCACTACATGACAGGAAATTGTGCTGCCATCTTGATAAGATTCTTGCAAAACTGCAGCCATATAGTGGCTCCAGACACATGCACACGCCTGAGCTTAGAGCCCTGCTTTTCAACAAAAGATACCAAGAGAACAAAGAAAATGTGATAACAGAAATAAACTAGAAAGTTGCTTAAAATTGCATGCTCTATCTGAATTATGAAAGAAAAATATATTTGGCCTCTCCAAGGTACATTAGACAAGTACAATTTTTTTTTCCTTTTTACACAAAAGCAAGATGTATTTATTGTTAATTTAAACACACATCTCCCCCCTACAGAAACAAAACTATATGCAGAAGTCTAAACAAAGGCTTTGAAAATCGAGGCAAAGATGTAGGTGTTTATTATTATATATATATATTTTTTATATAAACATTTTTAAACATAATTCTATCTGTAATAAAGTACTCTATCCATATACAACAGCTAACATTTTGGCTACAATGTTATGCAGGTGGCAACACATTGGCAACAAAAATTTGACAGACGTCAATAGCATTACAGGAAACAAAAGACAAAACAGGCATACAAATAAGCATAATGCATCGATAAGATATAAAAATCATTACACAATCATGACTAACATGGGCGATTAAATCCTCATGTAATATACTGTATACTAAAAGTAAATTATCCCGCGCCACCAATACAATACATTAACTAATGTCTGCTTCCTTTATATAATGCCTGTTACAGTGGGGCACCAAGTGTGGTCTGCTTCGTGTTTTCTCTCTTAAAGGGACACTAAACTATTTTTTCTTCATGCTCTTGGTATCTTTATTTGAAAAAGCAGGAATGAAAGCTTAGGAGTCGTCCCGTTTTTGGTTCAGTACCCTGGATAGCGCTGGCTGATTGGTGGCTACATTTATCCACCAATCAGCAAGTGCTACTCAGGTGCTGAACCTAAAATGGGCCGACTTATACTTTCATTACTGATTTTCAAATAAAGATACCAAACAAATGAAGAAAATGTTATAATAATAGGAGTAAATTAGAAAGTTGCTTAAAATTGCATTCCCTATTTGAAGCATGAAAGAACAAAACTGTGTTTAGTTTCCCTTTAAGTGGTAAAGCCTTTTGAGCACTGAATAATTGTAGAGACATACAAAGATGTGTTGTGTAGTGTCACTGTAAATCAAGTAAAATCAAGTAATATAGCAGAAACCATAATCAAGTTGTACTTTATGTAACCAAAACCCATTTTCACAATAAAACTCAGTGTATAATATAATATGGCTTATTGTTACAATTCCATAGGCCTATATTTTGCAAGCGCTGAAGAAAGGTGTGTTCCAGCTAAAACATACTATTAGAAGCACATGCAACACCAATTAAAGAGATAAACTGCCTATATTTTAATGCATAATGCATCCTTAATCTATGTGGCAAATGTAAATTCTTGTGAAATAGCTGCATAAATTTATATAATTTGACCATGCCCAGTAAATTAGCATTCAGCAAATTGAATAACAAGCTCATGAGGATGAGAGACTCTCTCATTGGCTGAAATACGTTTAGTGTGTTTTTAAGAAGTCTAACTTGCTACAGGGAAGCATTATGAGTGTCCAGGCGTCTGCCTCTGGCAGGGTTAAAGGGACACTGAACCCAATGTTTTTCTTTTTCAGATAGAACATGCATTTTTAAGCAACTTTCTAATTTACTCCTATTATCAATTTTTCTTCGTTCTCTTGCTTTCTTTATTTGAAAAATAAGGCATCTAAGCTAAGGAGCCAGGCAATTTTGGTTCAGCACCATGGACAGGACTTGTTTATTGGTGCTGTCCAATCAGCAAGGACAACCCAGGTTGTGAACCAAAAATGGGCCGGCTTCTAAACTTACATTCTTGCTTTTCAAATAAAGATAAGAGAATGAAGAAAAAATGATAATAGGAGTAAATTAGAAAGTTGCTTAAAATTACATGCTCTATCTGAATCATGAAAGACAAAATTTGGGTTCAGTGTCCCTTTAATGCTGAACGATACTGATTATTAAAAATATTCATACTTTTCACCAGCTCCATGTTGTAAACATTTATCACTTTTTCTTACCTTGGCTGCAACAATGCTCAGCCCCATTCCATGCTGCTTCTTCAAAGTCACAGTGATTATTTCCGGGTCTTTTCTTAAAGGCTGTAAAAAGTAAGAGAAAAGGAAGGTGTTTATTGCACCATCATAGATTTATTGATGGTAGCACACTTTCTTTTACATTGTTGCAACCCCTTTCGCACGTGTAAACCAATCAAAAGACAGCTGGGACTTTAACAAAACAAGACAGTGCTGCAGTATATAAAGTGCTACGGTCATACTCTACATAGATAATGCAATAACTGCAACAAGACACACTATAGTTAAATACATTGTAACAACACACACAATGATATTAAATGGTGTATAATGACGTATTCAAATCACTGATTAGCCAGAAAATAATACGTAGGTGTACTTTTTATATTAACTGTCTGAATATTAGAACATATAAGATATTAAAGGTTTAAAGTGTAAAGGTTTTGTTTCTATAAAGTACTTTATTTACTATAAAGTAATGTTCCCTGATAATCTGCAACCTAGATTTTCCCCTTATCTACCACTTCCGCTTTGGACAATAAGACTCATCTCTAAACAGGCAATAGAAGATTATTGGAAACCCTGTTAGATAGTAAATACAATCCTTTATTCCACACAGCCTTGTATGCACACTCTCCTTTATAATCTATTTAGACCTGTCTCTAACTGTCCTCAGCAGAAGAGATGGGTAAGGGGAAAATCTAGGCTTCAACATAGCTGCACCCCTTATTTTATAGAAACTCAGTGGAATTAAACAAGTTTTAAAGTTAAATTACAGGAAATGAGGGACAAAATAAATAATGACAAGTATATTGCAAAGTGTCTACTACATGTAATTACAAATGTCTATTATAATCTCAACAATGTCCCTTTAATTAAAATACATTCAAATGTAACATTGTAGCATACAAACCTTAGTTGTTATCCTGCTCCACAAGCAAGGGCTTGCACACATCGCTCCACTCTTCTCCAGCTCATCAAAAAAGGTTTAAGCTGCTTTGCTCGTTTTAAAAGCAATAAGCAAAGTAATATAATAAAAGCTTTAACTGCCAGAACAAATTAAACTATTCTGTGATTCAGAAAAGGGGTGGAGCAAATGTCTATGTGCTTGAAAACAAATCAAGTTTGGCCACTTTGGATTATTCATATTTCATTCAATTAAATAGAACAAAAACACCTGTAATAGTTCAAAATGGTTTTAAAAATAAAATATGATAATGTGGGAGATCCATTTTTCTAGAAATGTAGTACAGGTAGCCCTCGGTTTACGCCGAGGTTAGGTTCCAGAAGGAATGGTTGTAAATTGAAACCGTTGTAAATTCAAACCCAGTTTATAATGTAAGTCAATGGGAAGTGAGGGAGATAGGTTCCAGGCCCCTCTCAAAATTGTCATAAGTAACTCCTAATACATTATTTTAAAAGCTTTAAAATTAAGACTTTAAATGCTAGACAGCATTATAAACCTAATAAAATAATCACACAACACAGAATATATAATTAAACTAAGTTAAATTAACAAAAACATTTTTAAACTAAGTTAAATTAACAAAAACATTTGCTAAACATCATTATAAACCTAATAAAATAATCACACAACAAAGACTTCACTTGCATTTCTCTGCAAACAGTTCTTTCTATGCATTCCAATCTGGACTAAGTTATAGACAGGAAGATCTTGTTCCTTTGAAATCTGCTCTATAGCTCAGGTCTGGTTAAACTGATTAATTTCAGCTTGCTTGGCTTTACTGCAATACAAGCGGACAGCTCCACCTACTGGCTATTTTAATAAATGCACTGCTTCTCAATGCTTTTCAATAGTCACATGACTGGAAAAAAAGGTTGTTATTCTGAAACGGTGTAAATTGAACTGTTGTAAAACGAGGGCCACCTGTACTGATCAATCCTAAGTGCCCAACTTCCCATTTTGTAAATTAAAGGGACAATAATGTAAACACTTGTATTTTCTGCACTCACTAAAAGGGTTTTATCAGAAAATAAAAAGTCTCACTGACCCAGTGTTACATGTTAATTGCTGCTGCTTTTTTGTATGGGGTGGGTGGGAGACACCTTTAATTAATTATATATATTTTGCTTTAACTTGCTGTCACCAAAGAGTCAAGTAAATATTTTAACAGAATTAAAGTGACGGTCTAGACAAAATTAAACGATCATTATTCAGATAGGACATGCAATTTGAAACAACTTTCCAATTCACTTTTATCATCAAATTTGATTTATTTGTTCTCTTGGTATTCTTTGTTGAAAGCTAAATCTAGGTGATATATGCTAATTTCTAAGCCCTTGAAGGCGGCCTCTTATCTCAAAGCATTTGACAGTTTTTCCACAGCTAGAGGGAGTTTATATTATGTGTGCCATATAGATAGCATTGTGCTCACGCCCGTGGAGTTACTTATGAGAGGGCACTGATTGGCTAAAATGCAAGTCTGTCAAAAGAACTGAAATAAGGGGAGAGTCTGCAGAGGCTTAGATAGAAAATATTCACAGAGGTAAAAAGTATATTAATATATCCGTGTTGGTTATGGAAAACTGGGGAATGGGTAATAAAGGGATTATCTATCTTTTTAAACAATACCAATTATGGAGTAGACTGTTCTTGAGATATAAAGGCATCTTAATATGCAAACATGCTACTCTGTATTCGAATGTACAGCTCTCTTTTCCAATTTGTTATGTGGTGTGGCATTGTTTCCTAGTCCAAAGCAGTTAGGACCTTTCTTGTAAACCAATCAAATCAAAGTGTGCAACAGAATTATGTGCCAGGATATACCTAGTAAATCAGCAGATCAAATGACTTGATTTGACTTGCAGATTTAGCATTAAAAGAAAAGAAAAAAAAAGATACACTATTTGGCTAAAAGTATGTGGACACCCCATCAAACTAATTATTAAGGTGCAGGTGTTTTAGCCTCACCCATTGCTAACATGCATAAAACCCAGCCATGAAATCTCCAGACAAACATTGGTAATACAATTGGTCATAAGGAACAGTTCATTGACAGTAAACAGGGCACGATCACAGGATGCCCCTGTCAACTGTATGTGCTATTACTGTGAAGTGGAAGAATCTAAGAGTAACAACAGCCTAGCCCTAGAGTGGTAGACAATGCAAACTCACAGATCCTGGCCGTTCATTGCTGAAACATATAGTGCAAAAAAAATCGCATTTTATCTGTTCCATCACTTACTACAGAGTTCCAAACTGCATCTGAAAGCAACATCAGCACAAGAACTATAGATCAGGAGCTTCATACAATGGGTTTCCATAGTCAAGCAACTGTACACAAGCCTCACATTAAAGGGACATAAAACCTAAAAAAATATTTAGACTGAGCAAACAATTCTAAAGGGATGCTAAACCCAATTTTTTTCTTTCATGATTCAGATAGAACACACAATTTTAATCAACTTTCTAATTTACTCCTATTATCAATGTGTATTCATTCTCTTGCTATCTTTATTTGAAAAGCAGGAATGTAAAGCTTAGGAGCAGGCACATTTTAGGTTCAGCACCCTGGATAGCGCTTGCTTATTTTCTTTTAAAGGGACAGTCTACCATAGAATTGTTATTGTTTTAAAAGATAGATAATCCCTTTATTACCCATTCCCCAGTTTTGCATAACCAACAGTTATATTAATATACTTTTTACCTCTGTGATTACCTTGTATCTAGGAACCTTCTTCCAGCCCCCTGATCACATGACTGTGACTGTTTATTATCTATTGTTTTGCATTTAGCATTGTGTTAGGCTAGATCTTAAATAACCCCCTGTGCCTGAACACAGTGTTATCTATATGGCCTACGTGTACTTTCTGTCTCTTTGTGTTGAAAAGAGATTTAAAAAGCATGTGATAAGAGGCAGCCCTCAAAGGCTTAGAAATTAGCATATGAGCCTACCTATGTTTAGTTTAAACTAAGAATACCAAGAGAAAAACATAATTTATGCTTACCTGATAAATTCCTTTCTTCTGTTGTGTGATCAGTCCACGGGTCATCATTACTTCTGGGATATTATCTGCTCCCCTACAGGAAGTGCAAGAGGATTCACCCAGCAGAGTTGCTATATAGCTCCTCCCCTCTACGTCACCTCCAGTCATTCGACCAAAGACCAACGAGAAAGGAGAAACCAAGGGTGTAGTGGTGACTGAATTATAATTTAAAAAATATGTACCTGCCTTAAAAAACAGGGCGGGCCGTGGACTGATCACACAACAGAAGAAAGGAATTTATCAGGTAAGCATAAATTATGTTTTCTTCTGTTATGTGTGATCAGTCCACGGGTCATCATTACTTCTGGGATACCAATACCAAAGCAAAAGTACACGGATGACGGGAGGGATAGGCAGGCTCATTATACAGAAGGAACCACTGCCTGAAGAACCTTTCTCCCAAAAATAGCCTCCGAAGAAGCAAAAGTGTCAAATTTGTAAAATTTGGAAAAAGTATGAAGCGAAGACCAAGTTGCAGCCTTGCAAATCTGTTCAACAGAGGCCTCATTCTTAAAGGCCCAAGTGGAAGCCACAGCTCTAGTGGAATGAGCTGTAATTCTTTCAGGAGGCTGCTGTCCAGCAGTCTCATAGGCTAAACGTATTATGCTACGAAGCCAAAAAGAGAGAGAGGTAGCAGAAGCTTTTTGACCTCTCCTCTGTCCAGAATAAACGACAAACAGGGAAGAAGTTTGGCGAAAATCTTTAGTTGCCTGCAAGTAGAACTTGAGGGCACGAACTACATCCAGATTGTGTAGAAGACGTTCCTTCTTTGAAGAAGGATTTGGACACAAGGATGGAACAACAATCTCTTGATTGATATTCCTGTTAGTGACTACCTTAGGTAAGAACCCAGGTTTAGTACGCAGAACTACCTTGTCTGAGTGAAAGATCAGATAAGGAGAATCACAATGTAGGGCTGATAACTCAGAGACTCTTCGAGCCGAGGAAATAGCCATTAAAAATAGAACTTTCCAAGATAACAATTTTATATCAATGGAATGAAGGGGTTCAAACGGAACACCCTGTAAAACGTTAAGAACTAAGTTTAAACTCCATGGCGGAGCAACAGTTTTAAACACAGGCTTGATCCTAGTTAAAGCCTGACAAAAGGCCTGGATGTCTGAATTTTCTGACAGACGCCTGTGTAACAAGATGGACAGAGCTGAGATCTGTCCCTTTAATGAGCTAGCCGATAAACCCTTTTCTAAACCTTCTTGTAGAAAAGACAATATCCTAGGAATCCTAACCTTACTCCAGGAGTAATCTTTGGATTCACACCAGTATAGGTATTGACGCCATATTTTATGGTAAATCTTTCTGGTAACAGGCTTCCTAGCCTGTATCAGGGTATCAATAACCGACTCAGAAAAAACACGTTTTGATAAAATCAAGCGTTCAATTTCCAAGCAGTCAGCTTCAGAGAAGTTAGACTTTGATGATTGAATGGACCCTGAATCAGAAGGTCCTGTCTTAGAGGTAGAGACCAAGGCGGACAGGATGACATGTCCACTAGATCTGCATACCAAGTCCTGCGCGGCCATGCAGGCGCTATTAGAATCACTGATGCTCTCTCCTGTTTGATTTTGGCAATCAATCGAGGAAGCAGTGGGAAGGGTGGAAATACATAAGCCATCCTGAAGTTCCAAGGTGCTGTCAAAGCATCTATCAGAACCGCTCCCGGATCCCTGGATCTGGATCCGTAGCGAGGAAGTTTGGCGTTCTGGCGAGACGCCATGAGATCTATCTCTGGTTTGCCCCAACGTTGAAGTATTTGGGCAAAGACCTCCGGATGAAGTTCCCACTCCCCCGGATGAAGAGTCTGGCGACTCAAGAAATCCGCCTCCCAGTTCTCCACTCCCGGGATGTGGATTGCTGACAGGTGGCAAGAGTGAGACTCTGCCCAGCGAAATATCTTTGATACCTCTATCATTGCTAGGGAGCTTCTTGTCCCTCCTTGATGGTTGATGTAAGCTACAGTCGTGATGTTGTCCGACTGAAACCTGATGAACCCCCGAGTCTTTAACTGGGGCCAAGATAGAAGGGCATTGAGAACTGCTCTCAATTCCAGAATGTTTATTGGCAGGAGACTTTCCTCCTGACTCCATTGTCCCTGAGCCTTCAGAGAATTCCAGACAGCGCCCCAACCTAGAAGGCTGGCGTCTGTTGTTACAATTGTCCAGTCCGGCCTGCTGAACGGCATCCCCCTGGACAGATGTGGCCGAGAAAGCCACCATAGAAGAGAGTTTCTGGTCTCTTGATCCAGATTCAGAGTGGGGGACAAATCTGAGTAATCCCCATTCCACTGACTCAGCATGCACAATTGCAGCGGTCTGAGATGTAGGCGTGCAAAGGGAACTATGTCCATTGCTGCTACCATTAAGCCGATCACCTCCATGCATTGAGCTACTGACGGGAGTTGAATGGAATGAAGGACACGGCATGCATTTAGAAGCTTTGTTAATCTGTCTTCTGTCAGATAAATCCTCATTTCTACAGAATCTATAAGAGTCCCCAAGAATGGAACTCTTGTGAGAGGAAAGAGAGAACTCTTCTTTTCGTTTACTTTCCATCCATGCGACCTTAGAAATGCCAGAACTAACTCTGTATGAGACTTGGCAGTTTGAAAGCTTGAAGCTTGTATCAGAATGTCGTCTAGGTACGGAGCTACCGAAATTCCTCGCGGTCTTAGTACCGCCAGAAGGGCACCCAGAACCTTTGTAAAGATTCTTGGAGCCGTAGCCAATCCGAATGGAAGGGCTACAAACTGGTAATGCCTGTTTAAGAAGGCAAACCTTAGATACCGGTAATGATCTTTGTGAATCGGTATGTGAAGGTAAGCATCCTTTAAATCCACTGTGGTCATGTACTGACCCTCTTGGATCATGGGTAAGATTGTCCGAATAGTTTCCATTTTGAACGATGGAACTCTTAGGAATTTGTTTAGGATCTTTAAATCCAAGATTGGCCTGAAAGTTCCCTCTTTTTTGGGAACCACAAACAGGTTTGAGTAAAACCCTTGTCCTTGTTCCGACCGCGGAACCGGATGGATCACTCCCATTAATAATAGATCTTGTACACAGCGTAGAAACGCGTCCTTCTTTATTTGGTTTGTTGACAACCTTGACAGATGAAATCTCCCTTTTGGGGGAGAGAATTTGAAGTCTAGAAGGTATCCCTGAGATATGATCTCTAGCGCCCAGGGATCCTGGACATCTCTTGCCCAAGCCTGGGCGAAGAGAGAGAGTCTGCCCCCCACTAGATCCGGTCCCGGATCGGGGGCCCTCGGTTCATGCTGTCTTTGAGGCAGCAGCAGGTTTACTGGCCTGCTTGCCCTTGTTCCAGGACTGGTTAGGCTTCCAGCCTTGTCTGTAACGAGCAACAGTTCCTCCCTGTTTTGGTGCAGTGGAGGTTGGCGCTGCTCCTGCTTTGAAATTCCGAAAGGGACGAAAATTAGACTGTCTAGCCTTAGCTTTGGCTTTGTCTTGAGGTAGAGCGTGGCCCTTACCTCCTGTAATGTCAGCAATAATTTCTTTCAAACCGGGCCCAAATAAAGTTTGCCCCTTGAAAGGTATATTAAGTAATTTGGACTTAGAAGTTACATCAGCCGACCAGGATTTTAGCCACAGCGCCCTGCGTGCCTGAATGGCGAATCCTGAATTCTTAGCCGTAAGTTTGGTTAAATGTACTACGGCCTCCGAAATGAATGAATTAGCTAGTTTAAGGACTCTAAGCCTGTCCGTAATGTCGTCCAGCGTAGCTGAACTAAGGTTCTCTTCTAGAGACTCAATCCAAAATGCTGCCGCAGCCGTGATCGGCGCGATGCATGCAAGGGGTTGTAATATAAAACCTTGTTGAACAAACATTTTCTTAAGGTAACCCTCTAATTTTTTATCCATAGGATCTGAAAAAGCACAGCTATCCTCCACCGGGATAGTGGTACGCTTAGCTAAAGTAGAAACTGCTCCCTCCACCTTAGGGACCGTTTGCCATAAGTCCCGTGTGGTGGCGTCTATTGGAAACATCTTTCTAAATATTGGAGGGGGTGAGAACGGCACACCGGGTCTGTCCCACTCCTTAGTAACAATTTCAGTTAATCTCTTAGGTATAGGAAAAACGTCAGTACTCGCCGGTACCGCAAAGTATTTATCCAACCTACACATTTTCTCTGGTATTGCAACAGCGTTACAATCGTTGAGAGCTGCTAAGACCTCCCCTAGTAATACACGGAGGTTTTCCAATTTAAACTTAAAATTTGAAATATCTGAATCCAATCTGTTTGGATCAGAACCGTCACCTACAGAATGAAGCTCTCCGTCCTCATGCTCTGCAAGCTGTGACGCAGTATCAGACATGGCCCTAGAATTATCAGCGCACTCTGTTCTCACCCCAGAGTGATCACGCTTGCCTCTTAGTTCTGGTAATTTAGCCAAAACTTCAGTCATAACAGTAGCCATATCTTGTAATGTTATCTGTAATGGCTGCCCAGATGTACTAGGCGCCATAATATCACGCACCTCCCGGGCGGGAGATGCAGGTACTGACACGTGAGGCGAGTTAGTCGGCATAACTCTCCCCTCGCTGTTTGGTGAAATTTGTTCAATTTGTACAGATTGGCTTTTATTTAAGGTAGCATCAATACAGCTAGTACATAAATTTCTATTGGGCTCCACCTTGGCATTGGAACAAATGACACAGGTATCTTCCTCTGAATCAGACATGTTTAACACACTAGCAATAAACATGCAACTCGGTTACAATTTTATTTAATAAAAGCGTACTGTGCCTCAAAAGCACTAAACGATTAAATGACAGTTGAAATAATGAACTGAAAAACAGTTATAGCATCACTCTTAACAAACAACACAACTTTTTAGTAAAGGTTTGTTCCCATTAGTAAAATAACACTAATTAAATTTTAAACATAAAAATTACAGAGCAACGTTTTAAATCACAGTCACTATTAAATCTCACAGCTCTGCTGAGAGAATCTACTTCCCTTCAAAGAAGTTTGAAGACCCCTGAGTTCTGTCAGAGATGAACCGGATCATGCAGAAAATATAAGTGTAACTGACTGAAAATTTTTTGATGCGTAGCAAAGAGCGCCAAAAAACGGCCCCTCCCCCTCACACACAGCAGTGAGAGAGAAACGAAACTGTCATAATCAAAACAAGCAAACTGCCAAGTGGAAAAATAATGCCCAAATATTTATTCACTCAGTACCTCAGAAATGCAAACGATTCTACATTCCAGCAAAAACGTTTAACATGAATTAAATACCTATTAAAAGGTTTAATGTACTTTTACAGAGTAATTCCGGTGAAATACCATCCCCAGAATACTGAAGTGTAGAGTATACATACATGTCATTATATCGGTATAGCAGGATTTTCTCATCAATTCCATTCAGAAAATAAAAACTGCTACATACCTCAATGCAGATTCAACTGCCCGCTGTCCCCTGATCTGAAGCTTTTACCTCCCTCAGATGGCCGAGAAACAGCAATATGATCTTAACTACTCCGGTTAAAATCATAATAAAAAACTCTGGTAGATTCTTCTTCAAACTCTGCCAGAGAAGTAATAACACGCTCCGGTGCTATTGTAAAATAACAAACTTTTGATTGAAGTTATAAAAACTAAGTATAATCACCATAGTCCTCTCACACCTCCTATCTAGTCTTTGGGTGCAAGAGAATGACTGGGGGTGACGTAGAGGGGAGGAGCTATATAGCAACTCTGCTGGGTGAATCCTCTTGCACTTCCTGTAGGGGAGCAGATAATATCCCAGAAGTAATGATGACCCGTGGACTGATCACACATAACAGAAGAAAAAGCAAATTTGATGATAAAAGTAAATTGGAAAGTTGATTAAAATTAAAAGTCCTATCTGAATAATCAAAGTTTAATTTATACTAGACTGTCACTTTAAGAAGAAGTATGGGACTTCTAAGAATTATGATAGAATGCCAGGAAAAGCCATGATCTATACACCAAGCAATAAAAACCTTCCAGACTTTATGATATATCTTCCAAGTCATATGCTTACGAGCCTCGATTAAAGTTTCAACTACAGAATCTGCGAAACCTCTATGTTTAAGAGCTAACCGTTCTCCATGCCATCAAGCTTAGAAATCTGACATCTGGATGGAAAAACGGACCTTGAGGCAGAAGGTCTGGTCGAAGTGGAAGAGGCCAAGGAGGAAAACCGGACATCTGAACCAGATCTGCATACCAAATCCTGTGAGGTCAAGCTGGGACAATCAGCATTACTGACGATATCTCTACCCTTATCTTGGAAATAATTTAGAGGAGGAAACAGATAAGAAAGTTGAAAGGGCTAATGACCTACCGGAGCAGCCACAAACTCTGCCTGAGTGTCCCTGGACCTCACAAAGTACCTTGGAAGCCATCAGATCTATCTCTGGGAGACCCCAAAGATCCACAATCTGATTGAACACTTCCTGGTAAAGAGAGAGCGATGACTGAGTTGTTCACTCCCGGAATATGAACTGCAGAGACTAGATAGGAATTGAGTCCTGCTCATGAGAGAATTTGAGACACTTCCCCTCATGGCTAGGGAACTGTTTGTTCCCACCGATGAATGATATAAGCTACTGCTATGACATTGTCTGATTGAAAGCGGAGAAGAGACTGCCTTTTCAACAGAGGCCAAGTCTGAAGAGCCCTGAGTTCAAGAACATTTATTGGAAATTTAACCTACCGGGGGGAGGCCAAACCCTTTGTGCTCTCAGAGATCCCAAAAAATGCTCCCCAATCTGAAAGACTTGCATCTGAAGTGATCAGTCTAGAAAGGACAAGCAAAAGAAGCCCCCTGAATAATAAACTCATGATCCAGCCCCAAAGTCAGAGACTGACTTGTACTGTTATCCAGAAAAATCTTTTGAGACAGTTGAGTATGATCCCTGCACCACTGATAAAGCATACAAAGCTGAAGAGGTCTTGTGAAATCGAGCAAATGGAATTACATCTGAAGCTGCACTCATAAGAACCAGTACTTCCATACAAAGAGCAACAGAGGGAAAAGAGAAAGACTGAAGGTTCAGACAGACTGATCTTGACTGATATTCTATATCATTCTAGATAACATCATAGTTGGCTAAAAAGGAAGAGGCCAACAGAACCTATAAGGAATTCCCATGGTGTTTATAAAGACTGCAATCAAATCTGGTACCCACATTGATAATGTGAAACAAGGGTCCATTATTATTATCTGTTATTTGTAGAGCGCCAACAGATTCCGCAGCTCCATGGAGACATGTAGTTCATTTCAGAAACATATTTGCCTTTAAAGTCTACTGCTGCAGACTGAGAAATTAGGAGATGAAAAAGTCTTGGCTCCTAAGTACCTCCACCATGTATATGAACTGCAGATGATGTTCTTCAACAGTGCAAAACAGTTATGAGTATGATGTAAGTCCCACCTAGAATTATCCTAGACTTATCTAACTGCAATTAGAAAAGTCCTGTATATCTTGCTGTGACCATAATCTATACTTTATGTAGTTCTTGAAAGTGAGATTGATGAAAAATACCAGCAGTAGTAGTGCACATTTTTGTAAGAAATTTACTTAGATAAGACTGTCTAGAAAAAATATAAAGAATCCTTACCCTCTTACCAAAGATATACTGGGTGATATTCATATAATTTGGCAATTTTGGAGCACTTTATCTCATTAAGAAAGTATAGCAAATTGCATATAAAACAACCCACTGATTTTTGATGTAAGGTGATCTAACTAAGTAGTAATGAAAATGGAGTGTATAGGAATTAAAGGGACATTTAACATTACTTCTTTTAGTGCCTGCCTCAAACTCCCTAGAAAAGCATAAAAAGCAAAATTGTGTAACATAGGCTTCCTTCAAACTGTTTTTCTCTTAACACTGTAGTATTAAAATTGTCAGTATAGATGGCAGTTTTAACAGGCAAAAAATATACTCATCCCGCTCCCCTCATCCTCCAGTAATTCTGCAGAGGAACAAGGAACAGTAGAAGAAATATCAGGGTAAAAATGTGCCAGAAGAATAATAAGGACGCCCCACATAAAATTACGGGTGGGGAGCTGTGGACTCTTTCCATCAGAAGAAAAGGAAATTATCAGGTAAGCATAATTTATGTTTTTCTTCTTAAATGGAAAGAGTCCACAGCTGCATTTATTACTTTTGGGAAAACAATACCCAAGCTATAGGAGACAATGAATGCCAAGACGGGAGGGTACAATAGGCAGCCCATACTGAGGGCAACAGGCCTGAACCCCTACCCAATATAAAACCCTGCTTCATACGAAGATGAGAAAATTTTAAGAGGAAAAGCCCCAAAGACACTGACTCGCAGTCAGTCCAGAAGGGAGGAGAATATCCCCTAAAGTAAAGGGATGATGCTGGAAGGGCAACAACTGTCCTCAAGGCCCAAAATCACTGGCTAATGGGAAGAGAAATTCCCAACACAGATGTCCTAGAAAAGGACCCCCCTACAAGTAGCATGCCAAGCAGAGGCACAGCCAATCCATTCACCTGCAGAGCAGGGAATCCACGGGGACCCTGGCAAGCTGAAAAATTGGACATCCAGCGCCAGTAGTGGGGTATGAACCAACAACCCTTGAGGTGCAAGCCTAACAGCTAACCACCAGATGACATGGGCTATTGTGTGGCAAAGAGTAAAAAAATACTCAGAAAACCTGGCCAACCATGACCAGGTTAGGTAGATGGACCAAGGACATAGCCCAAGTTCCCACTACCGTGGAACAGGCCAGCCAGCCCTGAGATCCAAAACCACCCAAGACTGAGCCAGGAGAAAGGCCAAGTGAAGCTACAGCAACCGGAAGTCTCAGGGAGAAAAACAAGTCCGGGCACCTAATAGTTCAGGCAAACCTTACCCTAGAACTAAACACCCCAGCTGGCCAAAAAGCCAGACACAAGGGATATGGATGCATATCAAGAGAATGCGGATAGCGAGAAGAACTCGAAAGCCCCGACCAAAGGAAGGAACCACCCCTAGCTAAAGTCTAATGCTCCAAGGAGCAAGGCTAGACGTCTTATGAAGATACTTCTCAGAGCCTCAGGACAACCAAGGGATACCTCGAGGTCAAAAAAATCCTACTAGCAGGACTAGTCTCCCTATCACCTCCGCACAAGCAGAGGACACAAGGAAGAGAAAGGCACTAAGCCTACCCAGCTCCGGAAATCCCAGAGCTAAACAAAGTCCTCGCAGGAAACAACCATCACCCGGAAACACAGATCCCTAAAAGAAGATCCAACTCACTCGGGACAATGGAAGAAGACCCAAAGGTCTCTTATAACTCAGACAGACAGTACACGTTAAAGAGTAAGAGCTGATCTAGATACACTATAAACAGCTTATGCGTACACTTGCAAGGTGTCAAGAGCTGCAACTGGTTTCAAACGGCAAACCTTCCGCATGCTAGACAGCTATCTTGTACAAGCTGTTGGATCAAGGCCAAAAGGACAAATACAGAGGCCTAAAAATAAAGGCCAAACTGCTCAAATGCGGTAAGGGGCGTTAAAGCCCTCCAACCCTCCACCACATGGGGGAGGAAAACTCTAAGTTCCGATGAAATCAGATATCAGATAGAATGACGCAATGGAAAAACTCCCCTGCCCAGCCATCTATGACTGAAGGCTATAAGGACTGAAACAATCCTTCCCGCCTCACGGACCCACAGGTTCTCTCAAATGCTTAGTTGAACATGAAAAGCAATGATAACCTGAGCACTCGGTTCTTCTACCGAACCAGCCGAGCAGAACAGCGCCACATGTCTGAACAGCCGCAAGACCAAACGAACCTGACAGGACAAGCCTGCACCTAGGGTCCTAACCGGCAAGCTGCATAAATTCTCCCTCATAGGGGAAAAAACAGAAAACAGACATTTTTAACATAGGACTAACATGTCCAAAACAACTTCCGAAGAAGTAATAAAGAGTATCAATCCCAGAAGGATCCCGAAGGAAATGAAAACAAATAAAAGACATCCCATCGGATATAAATAAAATATAAGGCTACCCGGAGGTTAACGCCCAAAGAGACACAGGCCTACTCGCAGGACCAGCCAAATGGAGCCCTATCTTTCAAAAACTGGGAAAGATCTCAAACAAATGACAATCAGGAGATTACTTCATCCCCACATGTCTAATGAGATGCACCATTCGAATTAGCAGACTGAAAATCCCAGTATCTGGTAACTATAGGGTCATTCAATAACTGAAAAACATGTCTGAGCAATACGTGAAGGCGCGCAATCCTGTAACAAAAGGCACAACACTCAGGGACAGTTACACCCGCGGGGAACAGTAGAGGCCCTCCCCAAGGCGGAAGGCCCAGGACAATAGGGCACGAGACATTCTCAAAGAAACGTCTGGACTCTTGAGATGAACAATTAGAAAGTTGCTAAAAATTGTATGCTCTATCTGAATCATGAAAGAAAAAAATTGGGTTCAGTGTCCCTTTAAGCCTTGGGCTGGGGTGTCTTTGCCTCCTCCTGGTGGCCAGGTTCTTATTTCCCAAAAGTAATGAATGCAGCTGTGGACTCTCTTCATTTAAGAAGAAAAAAGGCAAAGGAGCTATAAGTAAACCGTATAATAAAATAGACTGGAACATATTAAAGGCTAAACATTTTACAGTACAACATTCCTATGTTTACAGTGATTATGTGAATATGCTGATGTTCATGTTTAGACTGACATCAGAACAAAAGCATGGCCAATTCCCTGCAACAGCGTACAGAGTAATCAGAAACACAGGCCAAATGATTACTCTTTTTTTTTAGCCAATTACTCCCCATAAATGCCTAGAAAATATATATCCAATTACACTTAACTTCTTATTGGCAATATTTATGCCAAGGTCATAACTGGCTGTTCAGAACGACATGGAATAAATAATAACTTTTTTCCCCTTACATTTAAGGGGACATAAAAAAGAAATCTTGAAAAATGGATGCTCCTATGTTAGCATTGTATTTGTGGATATTTTTGAGTTGTGAGTATTCATTCTGCAGAATCAGTAAGATCATTGGGATATCCACCTAAAGTTGAAGGGGATCGCGCTGCATTCTCCTGGAAGTAAATATATTGTATAAACACTTTAATGTCATCAAACTTTAATATTAGCTTTTTTCGTGCTTACCATGTCTGTATTCTCACTCAGCACATGAGCTTCATAGTCTGCTCCTTCAAAATAAATTGTCCAAGTGCCCGGTGACCGTGTATGTGGAACAAGTCTGCAGAAGCCTTTAGAGGACAGAAACCGCTAGTGACTGTCTAATACATACAATTACACAGCAGCATCTGAATTACATGATAAAAAAGAAAATGCAATAGCACCTTTTCTGGCAAATTCCACTCCTGTATCATGTGACAGCCATCAGCCAATCACAAATGCATATACAGTATCTCACAAAAGTGAGTACACCCCTCACATTTTTGTAAATATTTTATTATATCTTTTCATGTGACAACACTGAAGAAATGACACTTTGCTACAATGTAAAGTAGTGAGTGTACAGCCTGTATGACAGTGTAAATTTGCTGTCCCCTCAAAATAACTCAACACACAGCCATTAATGTCTAAACCGTTGGCAACAAAAGTGAGTACACCCCTAAGAGGAAATGTCCAAATCGTGCCCAAAGTGTCAATATTGTGTGGCTACCATTATTTTACAGCACTGCCATAACCCTATTGGGCATGGAGTTCACCAGAGCTTCACAGGTTGCCACTGGAGTCCTCTTCCACTCCTCCATGACGATATAACAGAGTTGGTGGATGTTAGAAACCTTGCGCTCCCCCACCTTCTGTTTGGAGATACCCCACAGATGCTAAATAGGGTTTAGGTCTGGAGACATACTTGACCAGTCCATCACATTTACCCTAAGCTTCTTTAGCAAGGCAGTGGTCTTCTTGGAGGTGTGTTTGGGGTCATTATTATGTTGGAATACTGTCCTGCGACCCAGTCTCCGAAAGGAGTGGATCATGCTCTGCTTCAGTATGTCCCAGTACATGTTGGCATTCATGGTTCCCTCAATGAACTGTAGCTTCCCAGTGCCGGTAGCACTCATGCAGGCCCAGACCATGAGATTCCCACTACCATGCTTGACACCATTTGAACCAAATTAGTTTATCTTGGTCTCATCGGACCACAGGACATGGTTCCAGTAATCCATGTCCTTAGTCTGCTTGTCTTCAGCAAACTGTTTGCGGTCTTTCTTGTGCATCATCTTTAGAAGAGGCTTCCTTCTGGGACGACAGCCATACAGACCAATTTGATGCAGCGTGCGGCGTATAGTCTGAGCACTGACAGGCTGACTCCCCACCCCTTCAACCTCTGCAGCAATGCTGGCAGCACTCATACGTATATTTCCCAAAGACAACCTCTGGATATGACGCTGAGCATGTGCACTCAACTTCTTTGGTCGACCATGGCGAGGCCTGTTCTGAGTGGAACCAGTCCTGTGAAACTGTTGTATGGTCTTGCCCACCGTGCCCGTGCTGCAGCTCAGTTTCAGGGTATTGGCAATCTTCTTATACACTAGGCCATCTTTATGTAGAGCAACAATTCTTTTTTTCAGATCCTCAGAGAGTTCTATGAGAGAGTGACACCACCAAATTTAACACACCTGCTCCCCATTCACACCTGGGACCTTGTAACACTAACGAGTCACATGACACCCGGCAGGGTAAATGGCTAATTGAGCCCAATTTGGATATTTCCACTTAGGGGTGTACTCACTTTGTTGCCAACAGTCTAGACATTAATGGCTATGTGTTTAGTTATTTTGAGGGGACAGCAAATTTACACTGTTATACAGGCTGTAGACTCCCTACTTTACATTGTAGCAAAGTGTAATTTCTTCAGTGTTGTCACATGAAAAGATATAACAAAATATTTACAAAAATGTGAGGGGTGTACTCACTTTTGTGAGATACTGTAAGTATACTCTGTGTATTCTTGCACATGATCAGTAGGAGCTGGTGACTCAAAAAGTGTAAATATAAATGTTTATGAAGCAAATTTGAAAGTTGTTTAAAACTGTATGCTCTATCCGAATCATGAAAGCTTAATTTTGACTTGAGTGTCCCTTTAATACCTAGGTAGGCACACAAACAATAATAATGATAGGGAGCACTAAATAAGAGGAGTAGGTTTCCTATCTAGATTTAAACAGAAGGTTATCATGGCCATAGGCAATCTGTTTATACAGCTAAAAGCACAGCAACTATAAGAGATATTTTCCTGATTAAAATCAAGTCCCCCTTATGTTTCAATATTAGCAAGTCATCAGCTTTAAAGGGGGTAGTCTGATCAGTTAATGTATTTATTTGTTTTACTTAAATGTCCACATAAACTTTCATGATTCAGATAGAGCACACAATTTTAAACAACTTTCCAATTCACTTCCATTATCTAAATGTGCACAATCTTTTTATATGAACACTTTCTGAGGCACCAGTTCCTATTAAAGGGACAGTCTAGGCCAAAATAAACTTTCATGATTCAGATAGAGCATGTAATTTTAAACCATTTTCCAATTTACTTTTATCACCAATTTTGCTTTGTTCTCTTGGTATTCTTAGTTGAAAGCTTAACCTAGGAGGTTCATATGCTAATTTCTTAGACCTTGAAGGCCACCTCTTTTCAGAATGCATTTTAACAGTTTTTCACCACTAGAGGGTGTTAGTTCATGTATTTCATATAGATAACACTGTGCTCATGCACGTGAAGTTACCTGGGAGCAGGCACTGATTGGCTAAACTGCAAGTCTGTCAAAAGAACTGAAATAAAGGGGCAGTTTGCAGAGGCTTAGATACAAGGTAATCACAGAGGTTAAAAGTATATTAGTATAACTGTGTTGGTTATGCAAAACTGGGGAATGGGTAATAAAGGGATTATCGATCTTTTAAAACAATAACAATTCTGGAGTAGACTGTCCCTTTAAGCATGTGCAAGGTTTGCATGATATAGGTATATGCATTTTTTGATTGGCTGATATCGGTCACATGATGCATTAGGAAGGAAAATTTAACTAAATGATGTCTGTCACACACAAAAAAAACTACTACTCATTTGAAATTCAAACTAAAGACTTTTGCACTTCTGCGTTTAATGGTCCTTTAAGTATTAATGTGACAATTTATGTAGAAATCTTTAAGCTAGTGAAACGTATTGCACAATGACATTTTTAGCACTGCTATAGGGCCACAAAAGCTAATACATGGGAAAAAAAAGCCAGTGAGATATTTTATTATTTGTTGCAACAAAAGGTTTTACAAACCTGTTAATAGATGACCACTTTTTTTTTTGTTTGCTTAAACTGACTAGCAGCTATTGCTCTTGAATGAATGCCTGCCTAAATTCAGCAGAAAATCATTATTTTTAGTTAATAATGTAAAATATATTTTAAAATGATAAAAATGAGCAAACAGATAAAAACCAATGATATTACTGTTCAGTTATACATACAGACCTCTCTGGCACAGTGGGTCTAAAAACTCCTGCAAGCCATTGGGAATGTTCCTAACCACATCACATGAGTATCCATCCTCAGGTAAAAGGAAAGGAAGCTGTAGATCAGGATCCTCCTCGAGCTGAACCTCTCTGCCATCACTACGAGCCAATTCATCCGCCGTGTTCTCAGCCACAGATACAACACTTTCTATAAGCTCCTTAATGTAAGAATTATAAAAGGTGACAATTTTTGAGAGTTAAAGGGACACTCAATAAAAACATAATTTATGTAAGAACTTACCTGATAAATTCATTTCTTTCATATTAGCAAGAGTCCATGAGCTAGTGACGTATGGGATATACATTCCTACCAGGAGGGGCAAAGTTTCCCAAACCTTAAAATGCCTATAAATACACCCCTCACCACACCCACAATTCAGTTTAACGAATAGCCAAGAAGTGGGGTGATAAGAAAAAAGTGTGAAAGCATATAAAATAAGGAATTGGAATAATTGTGCTTTATACAAAAAAATCATAACCACCACAAAAAAGGGCGGGCCTCATGGACTCTTGCTAATATGAAAGAAATGAATTTATCAGGTAAGTTCTTACATAAATTATGTTTTCTTTCATGTAATTAGCAAGAGTCCATGAGCTAGTGACGTATGGGATAATGACTACCCAAGATGTGGATCTTTCCACACAAGAGTCACTAGAGAGGGAGGGATAAAATAAAGACAGCCAATTCCTGCTGAAAAAAATCCACACCCAAAATAAAGTTTAATGAAAAACATAAGCAGAAGATTCAAACTGAAACCGCTGCCTGAAGTACTTTTCTACCAAAAACTGCTTCAGAAGAAGAAAATACAACAAAATGGTACAATTTGGTAAAAGTATGCAAAGAGGACCAAGTTGCCGCTTTGCAAATCTGATCAACCGAAGCTTCATTCCTAAACGCCCAGGAAGTAGAAACTGACCTAGTAGAATGAGCTGTAATCCTATGAGGCGGAGTCTTACCCGACTCAACATAGGCAAGATGAATTAAAGATTTCAACCAAGATGCCAAAGAAATGGCAGAAGTTTTCTGGCCTTTCTAAAACCGGAAAAGATAACAAATAAACTAGAAGTCTTTCGGAAAGACTTAGTAGCTTCAACATAATATTTCAAAGCTCTAATAACATCCAAAGAATGCAACGATTTCTCCTTAGAATTCTTAGGATTAGGACATAATGAAGGAACCACAATGTCTCTACTAATGTTGTTGGAATTCACAACTTAGGTAAAAATTCAAAAGAAGTTCGCAACACCGCCTTATCCTGATGAAAAATCAGAAAAGGAGACTCACAAGAAAGAGCAGATAATTCAGAAACTCTTCTGGCAGAAGAGATGGCCAAAAGGAACAAAACTTTCCAAGAAAGTAATTTAATATCCAATGAATGCAAAGGTTCAAATGGAGGAGCTTGAAGAGCCCCCAGAACCAAATTCAAACTCCAAGGAGGAGAAATTGACTTAATGACAGGCTTTATACGAACCAAAGCTTGTACAAAACAATGAATATCAGGAAGAATAGCAATCTTTCTGTGAAAAAGAACAGAAAGAGCAGAGATTTGACCTTTCAAGGAACTTGCGGACAAACCCTTATCTAAACCATCCTGAAGAAACTGTAATATTCTCGGTATTCTAAAAGAATGCCAAGAAAAATGATGAGAAAGACACCAAGAAATATAAGTCTTCCAGACTCTATAATATATCTCTCTGGATACAGATTTACGAGCCTGTAACATAGTATTAATCACAGAGTCAGAGAAACCTCTTTGACCAAGAATCAAGCGTTCAATCTCCATACCTTTAAATTTAAGGATTTCAGATCCTGATGAAAAAAAGGACCTTGAGACAAAAGGTCTGGTCTTAACGGAAGAGTCCACGATTGGCAAGAGGCCATCCGGACAAGATCCGCATACCAAAACCTGTGAGGCTATGCCGGAGCTACCAGCAGAACAAACGAGCATTCCTTCAGAATCTTGGAGATTACTTTTGGAAGAAGAACTAGAGGCGGAAAGATATAGGCAGGATGATACTTCCAAGGAAGTGATAATGCATCCACTGCCTCCGCCTGAGGATCCCGGGATCTGGACAGATACCTGGGAAGTTTCTTGTTTAGATGAGAAGCCATCAGATCTATTTCTGGAAGTTCCCACATTTGAACAATCTGAAGAAATACCTCTGGGTGAAGAGACTATTCGCCCGGATGCAACGTTTGGCGACTGAGATAATCCGCTTTCCAATTGTCCATACCTGGGATATGAACCGCAGAGATTAGACAGGAGCTGGATTCCGCCCAAACCAAAATTCGAGATACTTCTTTCATAGCCAGAGGACTGTGAGTCCCTCCTTGATGATTGATGTATGCCACAGTTGTGACATTGTCTATCTGAAAACAAATGAACAACTCACTCTTCAGAAGAGGCCAAGACTGAAGAGCTCTGAAAATTGCACGGAGTTCCAAAATATTGATCGGAAATCTCACCTCTTGAGATTCCCAAACCCCTTGTGCCGTCAGATACCCCCACACAGCTCCTGTTAGGGGTAATATGAACCTGATGGCAGCCATCTTGTTCTTCGCAGCCATCTTGTTCCTCGCAGCCATTTTGTAATGAATAGACTTTATTATACTGGAGTATTATGCAGTGAGAATTATATGCATGTTATGAGTTTCTTTAGCTATTCGGCCTTGCCAATGTACCCTGGCCTAATGCCTAGAAGTAAGATAGAATAAGATAATGTAAACAAGAGGCTTTAGACACTCGGTTGTCTCTGCAGATGGTAGTTTGTTATGACTCTGTAAATATTGTTATGAGAAACTCATGTTCCAGTTTTTCCTTGTAAATTGCTCTGTATAACTGTGTAAGATGACGCGGTCCTAACGTGTCATCCCCTTAACCCTGTATGTCACTATAAGAAAGGCTTGCACTGTGCAATAAACAGAATTGGCTTTCGATCATAATGCTGCGTGGTCTGAGTCATTCTAAGGGGCCCTTATCAGGTAATCTACATATGCCTCAGGTGGTACACTAGGCCCCAGGCTTTGGCCTGCACTGACACTTACCCCCTGAAGGGGACACCTAACAGCTCCCCAACCTGTAAGACTTGCATCTGTTGAGATTATAGTCCAGGTCGGAAGAACAAAGAAGCCCCCTGAACTAAACGATGGTGATCTGTCCACCATGTCAGAGAGTGTCGTAAAATCGGTTTAAAGATATTAATTGAGATATCTGAGTAATCCCTGCACCATTGGTTCAGCATACAGAGCTGAAGAGGTCGCATGTGAAAACGAGCAAAGGAGATCGCATCTGATGCGGCAGTCCTAAGACCCAACATTTCCATGCATAAGGCTACCAAAGGGAATGATTGTGACTGAAGGTTTTGACAAGCTGATATCAATGTTAAACTTCTCTTGTCTGACAAGGACAGAGTCATAGACACTGAATTTATCTAGAAACCTAAAAAGGTTACTCTTGTCTGAGGAATTAATGAACTGAATGGTAAATTGATCCTCCAACCATGAACTTGAAGAAACAACACAAGTCGATTCGTATGAGATTCTTCGAAAATGAGAAGACTGAGCAAGTACCAAGATATCGTCCAAATAAGGAAATACCAAAACCCTATTCTCTGATTACAGAAAGAAGGGCACCGAGAACCTTTGAAAAAAATTCTTGGAACTGAGGCTAGGCCAAACGGTAGAGCCACAAAACTGGTAATGCTTGTCTAAAAAGAGAATCTCAGACACTAAAAGTGATCTGGATGAATCGGAATATGCAGATACACATCCTGTAAATCTATTGTAGACATATAATGCCCTTGCTAAACAAAAGGCAGGATAGTCCTACAGTAACCAACTTGAATGTTGGTATCCTAACATAACGATTCAATAATGATAGATCCGGAACAGGTCTGAAGGAATTGACCTTCTTTGGTACAATGAAGAGATAGAATAAAACCCCAGCCCCTGTTCCAGAACTGGAACTGGCATAAATACTCCAGCCAACTCTAGATCTGAAACACATTTCAGAAATGCTGAGCCTTTGCTGTGTTAACTGGGACACGGGAAAGAAAAGAATCTCTTAGCAGGAGGCCTTAACTTGAAGCCAATTCTGTACCTTTCTGAAACAATGTTTCTGAAACCAGAGATTAAGAACGGAATTGATCCAAATTTCTTTGAAGAAAACGTAATCTGCCCCATACCAGCTGAGCTGGAATAAGGGCCGCACCTTCATAGGTACTTAGGAGCTGGCTATAGGTTTCTATAAGGCTTGGATATATTCCAAACTGGAAATAGTTTCCAAACTGATACCGCTCCTGAGGATGAAGGATCAGGCTTTTGTTCCTTGTTGTGAGGAAAGGAACGAAAATGATTATTTACCCTGGAAAGAAAGGGAAAGCAAAGTTGACTTAGAAGACATGTCAGCATTCCAAGTTTAATCCATAAAGCTTTTCTAGCTAAAATAGCTAGAGACATATACCCGACATCAACTCTAATGATATCAAAAGATGGTATCACCAATTAAATTATTAGCATGTTATAGAATAATAATAATGCTATAAAATTATGATCTGTTACTTGTTGCGCTAAAGCTTCTAGCCAAAAAGTTGAAGCTGCAGCAACATCCGCTAAAAATATAGCAGGTCTAAGAAGATTACCTGAACATAAGTAAGCTTTTCTTAGAAAGGATTCAATTTTCCTATCTAAAGGATCCTTAAATGAAGTACTATCTGCCGTAGAAATAGTAGTACATTAGCAGGAGTAGAGACAGCCCCATAACCTTAGGGATTTTTGTCCCAAAAAACTCTAATCTGTCAGATGGCACAGGATATAATTTGCTTAAACGTCTAGAAGGAGTAAATAAATTACCCAAATTATTCCATTCCCTGGAAATTACTTCAGAAATAGCATCAGGGAGATAAAACACTTCTGGAATAACTACAGGAGATTTAAAAACCTTATTTAAACGTTTACATTTAGTATCAAGAGGACCAGAATCCTCTATTTCTAATGCAAATAACACTTCTTTAAGTAAAGAACGAATAAATTCCATCTTGAACAAATACAAAGATTTATCAGCATCAACCTCTGAGACAGAAACCTCTGAACCAGAAGAACCATTATCAGTATCAGAATGATGATGTTCATTTAAAAATTCATCTGAAAAAAGAGAAGTTTTAAAAGACTTTTATGCATACTAGAAGGAGAAATAACAGACATAGCCTTCTTAATGGATTTAAAAAATAAAATCTCTTATGTTATCAGGAATACTCTGAGAATTAGATGTTGACGGAACAGCAACAGGTAATGTAACAGTACTAAAGGAAATTTTATCTGCATTAATAAGTTTGACATGACATGCAATACAAATAACAGCTGGAGAAACAGATACCAAAAGTTTATAGCAGATACACTTAGCTTGGTAGCTCCAGCACTGTGCAGTGATTTTCCTGAAGTATCTTCTGACTCAGCTGCAACGTGGAACATCTTGCAATATGTAAAAGAAAAAAACAACATATAAAGCAAAATTGATCAAATTCCTTAAATGACAGTTTCAGGAATGGGAAAAAAATGCCAGTGAACAAGCTTCTAGCAACCAGAAGCAATAAATAATGAGACTTAAATAATGTGGAGACAAAAATGACGCCCATATTTTTTAGCGCCAAAAAAGACGCCCACATTATTTGGCGCCTAAATGCTTTTGGCGCCAAAAATGACGCCACATCCGGAACGCCGACATTTTTGACGCAAAAAAAGTCAAAAAAATGACGCAACTTCCGGCGACACGTATGACGCCGGAAACAGAAAAAAAATTTTGCGCCAAAAAAGTCTGCGCCAAGAATGACGCAATAAAATGAAGCATTTTCTGCCCCCGCGAGCCTAACAGCCCACAGGGAAAAAGTCAAATTTTTTAAGGTAAGAAAAAATGATTGAAACAAATGCATTTATCCCAAATATGAAACTGACTGTCTGAAAAATAAGGAATGTTGAACATTCTGAGTCAAGGCAAATAAATGTTTGAATACATATATTTAGAACTTTATAAATAAAGTGCCCAACCATAGCTTAGAGTGTCACAGAAAATAAGATTTACTTACCCCAGGACACTCATCTACATGGTTGTAGAAAGCCAAACCAGTACTGAAACGAGAATCAGCAGAGGTAATGGTATATATAAGAGTATATCGTCGATCTGAAAAGGGAGGTAAGAGATGAATCTCTACGACCGATAACAGAGAACCTATGAAATAGACCCCGTAGAAGGAGATCACTGCATTCAAATAGGCAATACTCTCCTCACATCCCTCTGACATTCACTGCACGCTGAGAGGAAAACCGGGCTCCAACTTGCTGCGGAGCGCATATCAACGTAGAATCTAGCACAAACTTACTTCACCACCTCCATCGGAGGCAAAGTTTGTAAAACTGAATTGTGGGTGTGGTGAGGGGTGTATTTATAGGCATTTTAAGGTTTGGGAAACTTTGCCCCTCCTGGTAGGAATGTATATCCCATACGTCACTAGCTCATGGACTCTTGCTAATTACATGAAAGAAATTAAACTTTCATTATTCAGATAGAGCATGCAATTTTAAACAACTTTCCAATTTACTTCCACTAACAAAATGTGCAGTCTTTTTCTATTTTAACTTTTTGAGTCACCAGCTCCTACTGAGCATGTGCAAGAATAAGTGTGTATGCATTTGTGAATGGCTGATTGCTGTCACATGGTAGGTGTATGCATTTGTTATTGGCTGATGGCTGTCACATGGTACAGGGGGAGTGGAAAAAGACATAACTTTTAAAATTGTCAGAAATAAGAATCTACTACTCATTGCATTGTCTTGTTATCTTACATTTGCTGATTATGCAAATATACAGTGTTGACTGTTCCTTTAAAGGGAGACTAAAGTCAAAATTAAACTTTCACAATTTAGATTAAGAATGGTCATAAAAAAAAGGGAAAAAAAAGAAAGTTTCAAATTTACTTTCATTCTAAAATTGTGCACAGTCTTAAGAGTTCAAAATATTATAAAGCTGTGATTTGCTGATAGTCACATGATATGGGGGAAGCAAAATGGAAGAAAATTTTGAAAATCTGAATGAAAAAAGTGTACTGCTCATTTGAAATTCATAGTAAGGGATATTACATTGTATTTTTATAATGCATTTGTTGATTGTGCAATTATATTGTACTTAATGGTCCTTTAATAAACTTAAAGGGACATGAAACAATTTTTCTTTCATGATTTAGGTGGAACATACAATTTTAAACAACTTTCCAGTTTATTTCTATTAACAAATTTGTTTCATTCTCTTGGTGTCATTTGTTGAAGGAGCAGCAATGCACTACTAGTTTCTAAGTAACAAATGGGAAGCCAATGACAGTTGGTATATATATATATATATATATATATATATATATATATATATATATATATATATATATATATATATATATATATATATATATATATATATATATATATATATATATATGCAGCCACCAATTAGCAGCTAGAACCTAGGTTCTTTGCTGCTAATGAGCTTTCCTAGATAAACCTTTCAGCAAAGGATAACAAGAGAAGGAAGCAAGTTAAATAATATAAGTAAATTGGAAAGTTGTTTAAAATTGTTTGTTCTGTCTAAATCATGAATGTCTAATTATGACTTTACTGTCACTTTAAGGAATAAAAGGAGTATCAATGTGTCTAGTTATTCTGTACCAAAAAATAAGATATTGCATACAGTTATGTAATTGTAGTTTAAGTCACGGTGTAAAGAGGGAAAAACTATGTAAGAGATAAAATTTAAAAAAGAATGTGCATATCATTAAAAAGAACTATCCCCAAAGCAAGTAAAATTATAAAAACATGCCCTAAAAATATGGAATTATTATCATAAAATTACATTGACATCACCAGTATTCAAATATTAGTTTACTTTAAAAAAGAGGGGTGATAATGAAAGGGGAATAAATGGCAGAATTAAATTTGCCATATTTCTAGTGTTGTTTTTCTCCAAATAATATAAGTAATTGGTGCTCAAATATACATCCTTATTGCAGCTCTTTATCTATTAAAGGGCCATAATACCTAAATGTTTAAACACTTGAAAGTGATGCAGCATAGCTGTAAAAAGCTGACTAGAAAATATCTCCTGAACATCTCTATGTAAAAAAGAAAGATATTTTACCTCAAAAGTTTCTCAGTAGCCACCTCTCATTGTAAAGGATTTCTAAGCAGCATATTAGTGTGTCTGTCCTGGGACAGCTTAGGGGATGAGCATTGTGCACTCTCACATTATTTCCCTATTCAGCTTACTATGAAATATCATGAGAGTTAAGTCAAATTTCATGAGATCACAGTAAAAGAGTTCATGACTTCAGCACTGCTGATGCTGATTGGCTGCTGTTCATTTCTTCATTTTTTATTTTATTTTACCTGCAGCTGGGAGCAGCTGAGTATAACTTTTTACACAGAACTTACTCTGCTGAGCTGAGGAGATTGTGAGGTAAAATATCTTCCTTTTTTACAGAGAGATGCTCAGGTGAAATTTTCCTGTCAGCTTTTTACACTTATACTGCATCAGTTTCAAGTGATTTAGCATATGAGAATTATGTCCCTTTAAATAAGCTCCTGCAAGTCCAAGCAACAATTTGTATTAATAGATATTATATTTCAGAAGCATAACTATTGCTAAACATCACACAAAACACTACATTCTTGCTAAAGTATTTTTAAAGGCCTTTGAATAATGTGTGTTTAATACATAGGTGCTTAATAGAAAAAGGCTATAGCTCCCTTGGGCCAATGCCATTAGTACAGAATTTTATTATAAAGATGTTGGGTCATTACATAAGACTATGTTATGACTCATGAGTTGGTATAAAGTTCTAATCAAGAAATACTGAGCTGATGGAATCGTGAAATTGTATTGGTGGGCCTATGAGTGGACATCTTATGGTTATGAGAGGTGATGAGTTTTATTTGCTTTATTTTAGATTATTGTAGTGTATCCCAACCTTAGGAGCCACTTCATTAACCCTGGATTTTGTTAAAGGCATATACAGAGATATGAGTTCTGAAATTTAGTTTGTTGCCATTTATTTTGAGTATATTAGAAACGGCAACCGTTAAAAATGAAACAAAACCAAAAATATGGTAAATTAAATTTAAAAATACCGATTATAAATCTATATTTCATCAATACAGCATTTTTAGTGTAGGTGTGTTTTGCTTGTTGTTCATTTTGATGGGCTTTATAAGCGTTTCTCTGTTATGAATATGTTCAGGCGTTTGTTTAGTAATTTACCGTCGGTATGTAAGGCTCATCAGGCGCACAGTGGTAATTCTGCAGTAAGGCTTGCAGCTGTAAAGAGTTGAGCTTGAAACAGGTATGGTTAATATTCGGGATATCTTGATGTGAATATTTGTCCATGGTAAGAAGCGTTGTTGCCTGAAAACATTTCCAAACAGAATAGTATAAAGCACTTAAATATTCAGGTTCAGAAATTGTCAAAGGGTAAACTGAAAAATTATTACAAAAAAAATTCAAGAAAATAGATGTAAATAAGAAAACCTTTAAAAAAGCATATAATTAAATACATGTCAACATTGTTATATTCTAACAACATAAAAAGGGATAGTAAACACTTTAGGATTGCAATATAAAATATTGATTTATCTGTAGAAAAACACTTAATTTTGCTCTCTTTTCTGTAAGTCTGAAAATAGTGGCTTTTCCGGTTATCAGAATAGGAAGCGCCCATGGCAGATTTCACAAGACTAACCTTGCCACATAGTTGTCTCTAACTGGCTTCAGCAGAGATGATAAGATAGTGGCTAGCCTTGTCTACTTCAGTGACCAGTCCAGATTAGCTTCTCCAAATAAAGTTTGAGAATTAAAAAACAATTGCAGCAAACTAAGAGTTAATGCATTCAAACACATTTCACATTCATGTGGTATGCTAATTTATTGCAAGACTGCAGAAAAAATTTGTGTGTTTACTTTCCCTTTAAGTGCTCTTGGCTTGCAATCAACAAGCTCTTTTCCAAAGGGGTATTTAGTAAATTAAAAGGGACATGAAACCCACATATTTTCTTTCATGATTCAGATAGAGAATACAATTTTAAAAAGTTTCCAATTTACTTCTATTATCAAATTTGTGTCGTTCTCATGTTATTCTTTGTTGAAGAGTTATTTAGATAGGTAGCGTGCACGTCTGCTGCTATCTAGTGCTCTTGTTAATGTATAACATTGTTGCAAAACTGCTGCCATATAGTGCCGCAGACACGTGCACACTCCTGAACTTACCTTCCGGCTTTTCAACACAAGAAAACAAAGAAAATTTGATAAAAGTAAATTGCCAAGTTGTTTAAAATTGTATGTTCTATTTGAATCATGAAAGAATTTTTGGGGGTTTTATGTCCCTTTAAAGGGACACTGAACCCCAAATTTTTCCTTTTGTGATTCAGATAGAGCATGCAATTTTAATCAACTTTCTAATTTACTCCTATTATCACATCTTCTTTGTTCTCTTGCTATTTTTTCTTGAAAAAGGCATCTAAGCTTTTTTTTGGGGTTCAGAACTCTGGACAGCACTTTTTTTATGTGATAATAGGAGTAAATTAGAAAGTTGCTTAAAATTCCATGCTTTAGATATAATATCTGTACAGAAGACAAGGAAAGAGTTAATTCAACAATGAAGTTCACAAAATCATCTTGGCCATCATTCAAGACCACCTTAATAAATCACTTGTCCAAGGCATGTATGCATAAATTTCAGTGATTTTGCTTGTGGCAGATTCGTTAAATCCAATCACTGTCAAAACGTACATGACAGCAGCAAATAACTAACTATTATCTTGCTACAGTATTATATAACAAAATAACATTGAAGCAGATGGCAAAAAAATATTTAGCATTGTAGAAATCAGATAAAGTTACCAACATAAGGTTGTAATTTTTTAGATGATTTTTTTTTTTTCCTTAAAAGGAAAAAAAAAATATTTATGGTGTGCTGGTTGTGTTGTGATTTTCTGCTAGTGCTCATTGCTAATCAGTACATGATTTATGCCCACACTGACCTGCACTATCCTACTAAGATGACAATCGGCAGCCAACTCCAGGCCTTGCTTTTCAGCCCAGGCCTCAATATGTGCAAGCTGTTGACGTATGATGGCGCCCCAATAATGAGAGCATAAGCCAGAGTCGGGGTCCGTGACCAGTCGGTTAAACAGCCACATGTTGACAAAGTGGAACAGCTGTGAGAATAGCTGAATGGTGAGAGCAGCGTTCACGCGGCAACGTCTCAGGAGTGACATGGCACCAGTCAGAGTATGTAATACGTCATCTACAATAGGTACAGGGAAGGAAAAAGGAAAGCTTTGTGAGTGAATGCCAAAACCAATAAACAAGCCTTGCTCACAAAACAAAACTCTACATCTACCATAAATGGAATTGTTTGAACTTGATAACAAAAGCTTTAGAAATATTCTGAATTTACAAACACGTATACTAAAAAATAGGATAAAATTATATCATCAAATGTCACATCTTCAATATGAATATAACAAAAATGCTTTATTTGAATTGTTATTTTTTTAGGGAGATACCTCTACGTTCCTTAATTAGTAATAGTATTTTATTTTTAAGCTATAAAACCAATACATGAACTCTGTGGTAATGTATTTGTAAGAATGCACGTTACTGTTATGAATTTTAGTGGACGCAGATTGTTATATATGTAATAACAGTAGCTTCATTTTTTTTATTTTTTTAACGATTTTCTGACCTATTTTGGGCCTTTGCAAGTTGTTTTCCTCTGGATCGTCTAAAAAGGCAGACATGTAATTGCTCAATTCTGACTGAAGGCAATGGACCAAATATCTGGGTTGGGGGAAAAAAACTGATTTAATAAATAATGTGAACACATAGCAGAAATTACTGTATGAAAACACAAAGTAAAAAGAGAAGAAAAAAAAGGTTGCACTTTATTCCTCAGCATTTCCAGAGTACAGAAAGAACATAAAATGGAGTCACACACCCTCTAGTGTTTAATATGGCTAAGAGGAGAAAAACACTATTTCAGATATAATTCCACACCAAATTAATAACCTTTGAAATGTAGTGCAATGAAAGAGGGGGGGGAGGTTATACTATATACATAAAAGAAATTTGAATAAAAAAAGTATCTTACAAATTTATTTTGTTCATTTAAAACGTTTCTTGCAATACAGTAAACAATATACTTCCTTCTATGTGGTAATTTAAATTACAACCAAAGAAATGTAGAGGGGAAAAACGTGCATTTCTTACTTAAAAGCCATTTGAACCAAATGTGCCAAAACGTCTTGTGCATCCAGTGTAATACGACTGAGATCTCGGTCCTGCTTTATAAAGTTAAGCAGCTCTGATGCATTGGCCATCCAGAATGCCAGGGCTCCAGCTATATTCTTTTGTTTCTACAGACACAAAAAGGCAAGTGATCATTTACTAGCAGAATACTTAGCCACCTTTCAGTTCCAAGCATCCACAGATAGACCAGTACCATTCCCATACACCACATGTACTGTACTCCAGTTACCAGATAAGAGCAAAATGTCTTAGTTGGTTTTTTTTAATTATGTATTTATTTTTTATTCATGTATTTATTGATATACATTTCTTTATATTGGGTATACCATTCTGGAATTTCGTTTTTCTATGAAAAGACAATGGATTCTACAAACAACATTAAAAGTTGCTATTAGTTGCTTTATTTGGTAACTTTTGTGTGCATGTGTCCAAGCTTGAGGATATTTTCCCACGCAACCCTACATACAGTTAGTTTACCAGTAGACAAAGCACCTGGCACTGATCTATCTTAATATTTAACCACAAAAAAAAAAATGCCAGGCCAGGTTAGATGAGTTCCAAAGAGGAGGAGTCAGAGGGAAAATGAGGGCGTAATAAAGGAGAAAATAAAACATTGCTTTGATTTTTATTTCCACGCTGAAGTGCGTTAAGCAGAGGATTATGGGATGCCAATAAGTTGCACAGTCAAAAAAAGAATTTTAGTACAGCACAAATCCAGTTGTTGAATGGGTGTTATGAACGGTTCAGCCCAGCCATTTAAAAGGAGTATTTTTTTTCTGAATATGAAAGCAGCATGAAGACTGAGCTAAGCCGAAATTTGTTGGGAATATTTCCCACGGCTGTATCCTACCTGGTCAGCCTGGTCTATTTCCTGGAGAATAACAGATGAGGAAAAAATCAAGCAGGATAGAAAAAGAAACTAGTAAACAATCATGACAGGCCAAATTGTAACATACAGCTCAAAACATACAACTTTAACATCCTAACAAAGTTCAAAAGGGCACATAATGTGATTTTCACAAATCTGTTCCATTATAAAAAACAAACAAAAAAAACCTCCCCACGACCACTTCAGGCATAAACAAACAAAAACAAAACAAAAATTATTAATTACAGGGACACTAAACACAAAACAATCTATTATGCATTTTATGTATTATAAAATGCCCCTTTAACATTTTTATTTTTGCTTGAAAAAGTTAAAGGGCCATTATATTTGAAAAATGACATGCGCTAATTCGTTAGAAGATGTCATTTTTAGACTAGAGACCCTGCACCGCTATGCGTTTTACTCTGCAAAAGAGCTTAAATACATAGGAAAAGTACCGATTGGGACCCACAGAGCGGAAACTGCCATTGACTCAATCAGTAGTGCTAGTTGCACAGCAAAACCTATTTGAATCTGAAGTGAAAAAAGGAAGAATTGTATGTCTCATACCTAGGTATTCATTGCTCATTGGCTAATAGGGAAAAGGTATTTGAGATATATATATATATATATATATATATATATATATGTGTGTGTGTGTGTGTGTGTATGTGTGTGTATGTGTGTGTGTGTGTAATTATTGTAGAACCTCTTAATATGTTGCACTAAAATACAAACTATAAAAATAATATGCATAAAATATATAGTGTGACCTGAATCAAAACATTAACCTGTAGAAGAAAAGTTTATCCACCCTTCATTGAAACGCACTTCATTAAAAGAATAAAAAAAATCATCAAATATAAAATCTGCACTAATAAACTAGTAGTAAATTAAAAAAAGGAAATAGTAGCTTTGCACCAGTTTTAAACTGTTAGCATACAGTTTTCTGTCTGACACTGTTTTTTTGTTTGTGTTTCCAGAGAATCAAGTTTTTATAGCATTATTCAAATCATATTTAAAATGATAATGCAAACCCAGACCAGGAACTGCTTACACACATTCCATGACTAACATTCACTGGGTTCCTGCCTAGAGGCTTGTATTAAAATATAGGGCCAATTAATATATACTAAATGAATGCTCATGTTTAAGGGATGAATGTTTAATAAATCATCCAATACATACAAAAGCAGCTGAAACATCATTTAACATACTGTAGCATGCCTATGGTTCTGGCAGTTAACAAGCTGTGGACATGCAACTGTGCATAGGATTTGTGGTCAGCTGACTCTGGCCATCAAAATCCATGAAGGAACACTTAAAGGGACCTTAAACACTAAATACATTTCATGCACCTCCCACTAACCATAGGTGCTACAAATGTGGAACCTAGGTTAAACTGCAGGTATCTGAAGGAGAATTGTTGCACATGTGCAAAACACATCAGCACTGAGACCCTGTGAAAGCTAAATGTAAACACAATACTATGATTTTAAAAACTGTATTTAGTGTTTAAAGTCTTTTTAAAAGTTTGCGCTTTTTTCACACACAAAAAAAAAAGATCCTCTAACCACACTTGTGCCAAACAGGCCTTGAAGGCTGCAGTGAACAGAATACACAAAATCTTAAGTGATAATGAAAACTAATAATATGCGACACATAAAGTAGTGCAGGGTCATCTGGAATTTTGTACTACTACCCTCTAAATGGGATAATGATCTTAAAAGGGACACTCAAGTCAAAATAAACTTTTATGATTCAGAAAGAAGTTTTAAGACACTTTCTAATTTACTCCCATTATGAAATTTTGCAGTCTTTTTATACACACACTTTCTGGGTATCAAGATCCTACTGGGCATGTGCACAAGCTCACTCACAGGGTACACGTATACAAGTCTATGATTGGCTGATGTCTGTCACATGATACAGGGGGCCAGAAAATTCGAGAAAAAATAAATTTGTCACAAAAAAATCTACTGCTTATTTAAAATTCAGAGTAGGTGTTAAATCATTGTCTTTTTATTATGTACTTGATAATTATGCAATTCTACTGCATTGAGTGGTCCTTTAACTAAAGTATATGTAGCAGCAACAGAATATTGACACTACATTTAATCAAGTGTTTAAATACGTAGTGCAGTTACCTGGCACAGGTATATATTAGACACATTTATGGCAAAGGGATAGACATGAGTACTGCAAGCGGATAGTCATGCAGCAGCACAGAGGGTATATATAGTGATGTCAGCATATAAAAAAATGTGGATATTATAAATATAAGTTCAATAAAGCAACTGTATTGCTCTGCAGTGTACAAGATTTTTTAATTTTGAATATACTAGTTAGACAGAATTTGTGTGTAGTGCTAAATTAATCTTCAGTAAAAAAAAATTATACTGAGCTAGATAGTAGGTACTCTGTATTAGGGAATTTGTTTTACATGGAAATTAGACAACCTTATCATCAACAGACATCTGATAAATACAGAAACACATTTAAGACCATTAAAATATTATATTTGGCTAAAAACATTACACTTAACC